>NW_023270854.1:49620159-49748740 GCF_011800145.1 Mirounga leonina | reverse complement strand
TTCTTTCTTTCTTTCTTTCTTTCTTTCTTTCTTTCTTTCTTTCTTTCTTTCGTGTAATTGTAAAAGGGATTGTTTTCTTAATTTCTCTTTATGCTGTTACTAGTGTGTAGAAATGCAACAGATTTCTGTATATTAAATTTATATCTTGCAACTTTACTAAATTCGTTTAGTCAATAGTTTTTTGATGGAGTCTTTTATTTTTTTTATTTTTTAAAGATTTTATTTATTTGACACAGAGAGAGACAGCAAGAGAGGGAACACAAGCAGGAGGAGTGGGAGAGGGAGAAGCAGGCTTCCCGCCGAGCAGAGAGCCCAATGCAGGGCTCAGTCCCAGGACTCTGGGATCATGACCTGAGCCGAAGGCAGACGCTTAATGATTGAGCCACTCAGGTGCCCCTGGTGGAGTCTTTTAGATTATATATCATATCATGTCATCTGCAAATAGTGACAGTTTTACTTCCTCCTTGCCAATTTGGATGTATTTTATTTCTTTTCTTCTTTTTTTTCTTTGATTACTGTGGGTAGGACTTCAAGTACTGTGTTGAATAAAAATGGTGAGACATGGACATCCTTGTCTTGTTCCTGATGTTAGAGGAAAAGCTGTCAATGTTTTCACCATTGAGTATGATGCTGGCTGTGGGTTTTTCTTATATGGCCTTTATTATGTTGAGGTATGTTCCCTCTAAACCCACTTTGTTGAGAGGTTTTTTTTTATCATGAATGGATGTGGTATTTAGATTCTTTTTCTGCATCTATTGAGATGATCATATGATTTTTATCCTTCATTTGGTTACTGTTGTGTGTCACATTGATAATTTGCAAATATTGAACCATCCTTGCATCCCTGGAATAAATCCTACTTGATTATGGTGAAAGATCCTTTTAGTGTATTGTTGAATAAGATTTGCTAATAATTTGTTGAGGATTTTGCATCTATGTTTATCAGGGATATTGGCCTGTGGCCTTTTTTTCCCTAATGTCTTTGTCTGGTTATGGTATTGGTAATGCTGGCATTGTGGAATTTGTTTGGAAGCTTTCCTTCCTCTTCTATTTTTTGGAATAGTTTGAGAATAATACATATTAACTTTTATTTTTTTTTGAAGTATAATTGCCATTTATCTTTTTTTTTTTTTTTCCTGGAGAACAGCTTTTCTTCAGTTCTTAAGGATTTTAGCTCCTTACGTGGGCTTTGGTGGAGATCGTGGGGCAGCACCCGTAGGTCTAAATCAGGGTGGGGTGTTCAGTCCTTCCGTGCTTCACAGGAGCAATCCCTGACCACCTTGCTGTGAATGGCACAAGTCATGCGATAATACAGTTTCACATACAGCTTGGGAAGCACATAGGCATTGAAGACAGTCACTTCAGAAATGTCCCTGATGGCGGTGGCCTCTACTGGGGTCTGAATAATGAACTTCTTAATGGCCTTGTTCTTGGCCACTCAACGGGCACGGTTGGTACAGTGAATAGGCCCCATGTAGCTTCAGTCCTTTTTGGCATGACTATTATTCTTCTCTCCTTGGTCATCTTGGAAGCAGGACCCTAGAGAGGTAAATATTAACTCTTCTTAAATGTTTGGTAGAATTCTCCTGTAAATCCATCTGGCCCCGAACTTTTGTTTGTTGGGAGTTTTCTGATTACCACTTCAATTTTGTTACTAGTAATCAGTCTGTTCAGATGATTCAGTTTTGAAGATGGAATGTTTTTAGGAATTTATCCATTTCTTCTTGGTTTTTCAATTTATTTGCATATAATTTTTCATAGTCTCTTACAATCCTTTGTACATCTGTGGTGTCAGTTGTTACTTCTCTTTCATTTGATTTTATTCATTTGTGTGCCCTCTGTCTCCCTCTTTTCTGTCTGTCTGTCTCTTTTTATGTCTCTGTCTTTTTTTTTTAAGATGTGTCTAACAAAAGGTTTGTCAATTTTACCTTTTCACCAGAACCAACTCTTGGTGTCATTTACCTTTTCTATTGTTTTTTAGTCTCCATATCACTTATTTCTGCTCTGATCTTTATGATTTCCTTCCTTCTTCTAACTTTGGGCTTTGTTCTTTTTATAGTTTCTTTAAATACAAGATTAGGGGTTTTTTGTTTTTAAGATTTTTCTTGTTTCTTATAGTAGGCCAGGATTATTATAAATTTCCCACTTAGAACTGTTTTCACTGAGTCCCAAAGATTTTAGACTGGTTTGTTTTTATTTTCATTTGTCTCCATGGATATTTTTATATCCTCTGGTTTCTTCATTGACCCATTTGTTGTTTAGTAATGTGTTGTTTAGCTTCCACGTGTTTGTTCTTTTCCAGTTTTTTTTTTCCTTGTAACTGATTTTTAATTTCATACCATTGTAATTGGAAAAGATGCTTGATATGATTTCAGTTTTCTTAAATTTATTGAGACTTGTTCTGTGGCCTAACATGACTTATCCTGGAGAATGTTCCATGTGTACTTGAAAATGTGTATTCTGGTTTTTTTTGGATGGAATGTTCTGTACATATCTGTTAAGTCCATCTAGTTTAATGTGACGTTCAAAGGCACTGTTTCCTCATTGATTTTCTGACAGGATGATCTCTGCATTGATGTAGGTGGGATATTAAAGTGCCCTAATATTATTCTAGTTAGTGTCAGTCTCCTTTATGTCTATTAATATTTGCTTTATGTATTTAGGTGCTCCAGTGTTGGGTGCGTATTTACAATTGTTATATCCTCATGTTGGATTGATCCCTTTGGCATTAGGTAATGCCTCCTTTGCCTCTTGTTAGAGTCTTTTTTTTTTTTTTAAGGCTATGTCCTCATTTTTTTTTTTTTTTTTTTTAAGATTTAATTTCTTTGAGAAAGAGAGAGAGAGCACAGAGGGAGAGTGAGAGGGAGAAGCAGACTCCCCACTGAGCAGGGAGCCAGATGTGGGGCTCGTTCCCAGGACCCTGAGATCATGACCCAAGCCGAAGGCAGACATTTAACTGACTGAGCCAACCAGCTGCCCCTACAGTCTTTTTTTTAAAAGTCTGGTTTGTCTGATACAAGTATTGTTACCCTGGCCTCCTTTTTTGCTCTTATTTGCATAGAATATCCTTTTCCATCCCTTTACTTTCAGTCTATTGTGTCTTTAGGTTTGAAGTATATCTCTTATAGGTAGGTAGCATAGATGGGTCTTGGTTTTTTTTTAATCCATTCTGTCACCTTATGTCTTTTGATTGGAGCATTTAAACCATTTACGTATTTACATTTACAGTAACTATTGATAGGTAAATACTTATTGCCATTTTGTTAATTGTTTTCTAATTGTTTTTGTAATGCTGTTTCTTCTCTTGCTGTTTTTCCTTGCAGTTGATTTTCCTTAGTGTTATGCTTAGCTTTCTTTCCCTATATTTTTTGTTTATCTATTATAGGTTTTTGGTTACCATGAGGTTCATACATATGGCGGGTTTTTGAGAGGGAAAAGAAAGACTTAGAAGTGTTGAGAATGTGGAACAACTGGAATTCACATTTAGTGCTTGTGAGGATACAAAATGGTACAGCTGCTATGGAACACGGTTCAGCAGCTTCTTATGGTAAAGGGTATGCTTAACTTTATATGACCAAGTGGTTCCATTCTTTGGTATTTATGGTGGTGGAGTATGAGCTGTGTACCCACACAAAGTCTTATACAGGAATGTTCATAGCTACTTTATTATATTAGCCCCAAAGTGGAACAACCCATATACTCATCAACAGGTGAATGGATAAACAAATAATGGTATATTCATATAGTGGAATTCTATTTAGAAATAAAAATTAGTGAACTACTTATCTATGCAGCAACATGGAAGTATCTGAGACAGACAGTGCTTGGGGGGTGGGGAAGCCAGATGCAAGAAACTACATATAGTATGAATCTATTTATGTCAAACTCTAAAACTGGTAAATCTTGAGTTAGAGAAAACAAATCAGTGGGTTGCCTAGGGCTAGGATTGGGACTAATAGGAAAAGGGTACAAACGAACCTTTTGTAGATGACTGAAATGTCCTATATGGTGATTGTATTATTGGTTGCACAGTTAAAAACATTTGCTGTAAGTCATTGAACTGTATGCTTTAAATGGGTGCATTTTATTGTATGTAAATTACACTTCAAAGGATTTAAAAAATATTTTAGGAAAAATTTCTAATAGTGTCTAAGAGAAGAAATTTCCATAATTTTAAGTATATATTTCTCAAAAAGTCTTAAAATAGCAGTAGTATTCAAAATAAGAGTTAAAGTGTTTCAGCAAATATTCATGTACATTATACTCTATCAAATATCAGTATGAAATAGTTTGCTTAGAATTTTAATTTTATCTTTCTAGGGTATGAGATTTACAATTTTAAGGATCTCTCAGATTTCTGTAAACACTTTGAAAGAAGTTTGGGATCTATTTTTGTCAGTGTATTGAATCCTGACAGATTGAAAGGGATTAATATATTAACTATTGTCCTGTGATTTATCATTTAAGATCCTTCCAGCTGCAAGTTAACAGAGAACCAGACTAAAACTGACTTACACAGTAGATATTCCACATAAGATTTCTGGAACTAAAGTGTGTTCTAGGATTATAGTAGGGTTTTACAGTTCAGTACCTGAGCAATATCATGAAGGACCCAAGTTCCTTTATCTTTCTGCCTTACCATTCTTGCTATGTTGGTATCCTCCTTTCAGATGAGTGCTTTGTCATTCCTGGATGGTTGTCTCAGATTTAGGCATCATAGATGATAACATTGAGGGAAGGAAAATGGAATTATCCTGTTTTGTATTCTTTTTTATAAGTGAGGAAGACTTCCAAAAAGCCCATGATCATGGCTTACCCAGTTAATTGGAGAAAGGGATAAGAGCACATTAGTAGCTTGAATCAAACATTATTTACAACCTAGGGTTGGACAGATGAAGGATGTGAGGGCGATCTGGCTGCGACATCTGTCACCCCATTGATCGCCAGGGTTGATTCGGCTGATCTGGCTGGCTAGGTGGGTGTCCCCTTCCTCCCTCACCGCTCCATGTGCGTCCCTCCCGAAGCTGCGTGCTTGGTCAAAGAGGACGACCTTCCCTGATAGAGGAGGACTGTTCTTCGGTCAAGGGTATACGAGTAGCTGCGCTCCCCTGCTAGAACCTCCAAACAGACTCTCAAGGGTTGGACAGATGAAGAAATTGGCAAATAGAAGGAAGGTAAACAAAGTCAGATAATCATTTTTTATTAAAGTAGGGAGGAGAATGGCTGAGTAACCCAAGGGTTTGCTGTATTAGATTACACTAAGACTCTGAAGGACAGGTTTAGTGAACTAGACAAAGAAATAGAAAACATCTTGATAGAAGTGTATGTCCCCAATTTATGAAAGTGTTGCATTCCAAAAATTCTCCATATATTCATGGCCTAGTCATTAATTTATTACTCAACTTAATGCAATATAGCTTTTATCTTCATGACACTGTAGTCACCAGTGAGCTCCTAATTACCAATCACCTGGCCTTTTAAAATCAGTTGAGGGGCGTCTGGGTGGCTCAGTCCTTAAGCATCTGCCTTCAGCTCAGGTCATGATCCCAGGGTCCTGAGATCGAGCTGCACATCGGGCTCCCTGCTCAGCGGGAAGCCTGCTTCTCCCTCTCACACTCCCCCTGCTTGTGTTGTGTCTCTCTGTCAAATAAGTAAATAAAATCCTTAAAAAATAAATAAATAAAATCAATTGAAATACTACTTGACTTCATTTTGGTCTGTAGCATTATTAGCCATTTTCTTCTTTCTTTCTTTTTTTATAAAATACATCAAGCAAAGATTTATATATCTATTACCTACATTTAATACATTATCATTTCTCTATTTGCTTCATGTTTCTTTTACGAAAAAAATAATGCCACAGATACAGTTGAAACCTCGCCCCATTCCACTATCTTGAGGTTGATGATTATCTTTTCCAACCATGTTTTTATATTTATGGTAGTACTCCCAACTCTAATTGCGGCTTCTTAATTTCTTTGCCTGTGTATCCGTTATCTGTAGGTATCCTGCACCATTGTATTAATTCTTCATACTCCTCTAAATCTGTACCTTGTGAAAATGTTTTTGTTTACTTTTTCTGGTTTCTGCCTTTTGCTGACATCTTATCAATCCTCTACAAGACTTTTCAACATGATGCCCCAAAGGCACCTAAAACTAACATCTGAATGAACTCATGTCCAGAAATACCTGCTTCTCTCTTCTCTACCTCAGTTATGGTATTACTCTACACCCAGTTCAAACTAGAAACTTTGGAGTCATCCATCCCATAACACACACATCATAATTCTTTTAAAGTGTTCAGTAAATACTGGGGAATGAATAAATGACTCCTTTTTCTTCATATCTCCTTTACCTATACCCAACTGATCATCCACACTTCAGTATTCTACTTATATTTACTTCCTTAGTATTTTCCCCTAATCTTTGGCTCCATGGTGTTTCTGCTTCTGTCCTTTCTTATATGGGGTAGTGCAGGTTTATAACTTGAATAACTGCCATTCTTCCTTTCTTTCTGTTCTGTAATTCATACTTCTACCACAGTTATTTTTAAACACATTTTCTCCTGCTGTTCACTTTTTAAAAGTCTTAAATAACTCCCAGTGCTTACGAGATAAAATCTAAAATAATTCCCTGTATGTGTAAATTGTCCTCTACCTTTAGCCTCTGTCCCACGATCTCATAGATACACCCCCCCTTATATTCCTGTCACAGAGAAAGTTTTCTGTTCCCTAAACACCCCATGCTTTTCAAACATCTAAGCCATTGTGCACACTTTTTATTATTCCTGGAATATCCTATTTCCTCTTCCCAAAATCTCCAGCTCTTTTTTTTTTTCCAAAGATTTTTTTTATTTATTTGAGACAGAGAGAATGAGAGACAGAGAGCATGAGAGGGAGGAGGGTCAGAGGGAGAAGCAGACTCCCTGCCAAGCAGGGAGCCCGATGCGGGACTCGATCCCGGGACTCCAGGATCATGACCTGAGCCGAAGGCAGTCGCTTAACCAACTGAGCCACCCAGGCGCCCAAAATCTCCAGCTCTTTAAGACCTAGCTCAGATGCCACTGTTTTGCAAAATTTATTTCCCCAAGCACTCAAGGCAGAGCATATAACTTCTTTTGTAGTCTCGGGGTGTTTTATACATACCTCAACTCCAGCATTTTTCACATTTTACAATACTGTACCTGTTTCCTACATTTGTGTGCTTTTTTTTTTTTTTTTAAAGCAAAGGGTCCATTTCTTGACATTTCCAGCTCTTCTTAGTGTCTAATAAATATATGTTAATAAGTATATATGTGTATGTTAGTAGTGTGAAACTTGGAAGACGCTTTCCCTTATAACTTAAAAAAAAAGTTTTTAAAAAGATTTTATTTATTTTATTTATTTGTCAGAAAGAGTAGGAGCACAAGCAGGGGGGAGTGGCAGGTAGAAGGAGAAGCAGGCTCCCTGCTGAGCAAGGAGCCCAGTGTGGGACTTGAATTCAGGACGCTGGGATCATGACCTGAGCTGAATGCAGACCAACTGAGCCACCCAGGTGTCCCCACATAAAACTGTTTTAAATGATGTTATGTTTCTAGGACACCCCATAAAAATCTTTTTAACTCATGTTGCACCTGAAGTTTAAAAAATGTAAATCATGCCCTACATTTGTAATAACATTTCTGAAGGAGATGGGCAGCAGTTTCCTTTTCTCCACATCCTTGTCAGCTCTTACTTCTTTTTGTTACCATTTTGACTGCTAGGAGGTGATACCTCATTGTGGTTTTGAATTTGCCTTTTCCTGATGACTAGTGATGTTGAACATCTTTTCATGTGTCTTTTGTCTTCTCATGTGTATGTCTTCTTTGGAAAAATGTCTACTCAGTTCTTCTGCCCATTTGTCAACCACATTTTTGTTATTTTGGTGTTGATTTGTATAAGTTCTTTATATATTTTGGGTACTAACCCCTTATCAGATATATAACTTGCAAATATCCTCTTCCATTCACTGGGTTGCCTTTTTATTTTGTTGATGGTTTCCTTTGCCGTGCAAAAAAGCTTTTTATTTTGGTGTAGTCCCAATAGTTTATGTTTACTTTTGTTTCCCTTGCAGGAGACCTATCCAAAAATATGTTGCTAGGGCTGATGTCAAAGAGATTACTGCTTGTGTTGTTTTTGTTTTAGGGGTTTTATGGTTTCAGGTCTCACATTTAGGTTTTTAATACATTTTGAGTTTGGTTTTGGGTTTTTTTGTTTTTTTTTTTTGTTTTTTTGAGGGTGTTTTTTGTTTTTTTTTTTTTTTGTATAGTATAAGTGGTCCAGTTTTATTCTTTTGCATGGAGCTGTCCAGTTTTCCCAACACCCTTTATTGAAAGACTGTCTTTTCCCCATTATATATTCTTTCTTTCTTTGTCATAGATCAATTGACCATATAAGCATGGGTTTATTTTTGGGCTCTCTCTTCTATTCCATTGACCAATGGGTTTGTTTATGTGCCAGTACCATACTGTTTTGATTACTATAACTAGTATATCTTGAAATCTGGGATTATGATACCTCAGCTTTGTTGTTCTTTCTCAAGATTGCTTTGGCCATTTAGGTCTTTTTTAGTTCCATCCAACAAATATTAGGATTCTAATTCTGTGGAAAATGCTGTTGGTATTTTGCTAGGGATTGCATTGAATCTGTAGATTGCTTTGGGTATTATAGACATTTTACTAATATTAATTCTTCTAATCCATGAACATGGTATACCTTTCCATGTGTGTTGCCTTCAGTTCCTTTCATCAGTGTTTTATAGTTTTCAATGTACAGGTCTTTTACTTCTTAGGATAAATTTATTCCTAGTTATTTATTTACTTATTTATTTATTTAGTGTAATTGTAAAAGGGATTGTTTTCTTAATATCTCTTTATGCTACTGCATCATTAGTGTGTAGAAATGCAGCGGATTTCCATATATTAATTTTGTATCCTGCAACTTTACTGAATTCATTTATTAGTTCTAATAGTTTTTTATAGTTTTCTCTATATCATATGTCATCTGCAAATAGTGAGAATTTCGCTTCTTCCTTATCAATTTGGATGCCCTTAATTTCTTGTCTGATTACTGCAGTATAGCTACATTTTAAATGTTATATAGTCACGGTTGTAAATGTTCATCCTTTGAGAGTTTATGAGGCGGTTGTCTTATCACTCACCTACTTCCTTTTGAATGCCACATAAGAAAGAAAAGCTATAAAATTAGAATGACCTTTAAAAGTAAGTGAATTAATGAAATCTCCATTTAGTGCTCTCACAGGAAGTGAATATAATAATGCAGATTTTGTAATACCAGTAACCTATTATATGAGTCACATTGGTAAGCTGGATAGTGTATAAGAGATGAGTAACTCTTCATTTTTTAAGAAATGTATTGCCAGTAATTTGGGGGTAAGGTGGGAATTAGGCCAGTAAGCAAAAAAACAAGATACCAAATGGAATAAGGTGAGGGAGTCCCATATAAAAATCTCCCCAAAAGTACATTGGAGGTTTTAAGGAAGACGATATTTTGCCAATTGTGGGGAAAAACGTCAATGGAAAAGTAGCATTTGTGATGATCTTCAGTGATTGGATAGAACTTTAGCAGGTAGAAAAGTTTTAGGTGTAAAATCCTCACAAACTTGGGAAAGCACAGGGCATATATACTGGGGAAACAGGAAAGTGTGTGTATGTAGATAAGCATGAGGAAATAATAGGAGATAAAGCTGGAAAGATAGATTGGGATCAAATTTGGTAGGCATTGGGAGTGTGACTGTAGATAAGGAAAAGTTACAGAGCTACCTGGTCCTATATATGGTAGCTGCTAGCCACATATAGATACTGAGCACTTGAAATGTACCTGGTCCAAATTGAGATGTACTGTAAGTTTAAAATACTAACAGATTTCGGAGACGTAGTACAAAAAACAAAAAACAAAAAACTAGAATTTTTTATATTGATGACATGTTGAAATAATTGTATTTTAGATGTACTCGGTTAAATAAAATATATTATTAAAATCAGTTTTATCTATTTCTTTTTATTTTTTTAACGTGGCTGCTAGAAGATTGAGAATTATATATGTGGCTCAGATTATATTTCTATACAGAGGGCTAGTATAGTTAGAAGGAGTGCAACTGATATTTGCTAGTACTTACTATGTGTCACATATTGTCTAGAACTTGTAATAAGTTTAAGTTAATCCTCATAGAAAGCCCTATGAAGTAGGTGTTATTATCCCCCTTTTTCAAGTAACTGGGGTACAGAAAGGTCGAGCAACATACCTGAAATCACTCCACTACTGAGTAGGAAGCCAGGAGTCAAGCGTAGGCCTCTCTGGTGTCAGAGCCAGTGGCTTTCCCAGCACACTGTGGCATGTTGTCATTGGACCATTAAAGGTGGTTGAGCTGGAGAATGACATGATTGGAATGATACTTCAGCAGAATTGTAATAAAGATAAATGAGGAGAAGAAACTTTTTAGCTGTTTAGTTTTTTGTTTGCTTTATTAATGTTACTCTTTTGCAGGAGAAAAATTCCTTGTTTAAAGTGAAGTTTTGGATTGTGTATTTTTGAAGTATACTTTATATTAACCACTTCTCAAAATATTTGCCTATCGCCTTGTAGATTTGATAATGGGCTGCATTAAAAGTAAAGAGAACAAAAGTCCAACCATTAAATATAGAACCGAAAACACTCCAGAACCTGTCAGTACAAGTGTCAGCCATTATGGAGCCGAACATACTGCAGTGGCACCATCATCTTCAACAAAGGGAGCATCTGTTAATTTTAGCAGTCTTTCCATGACACCATTTGGAGGATCCTCAGGGGTGACACCTTTTGGAGGAGCATCTTCTTCATTCTCAGTGGTGCCAAGTTCATATCCTGCTGGTTTAACAGGTGAGATTTAAATGGACAATTCTATTGTCAGCTTGAGAACGTGACCTTAGGGAGGCAGTACATAAAGTTTTTTCCTGCTGTAAGAAAAATAACTTACTGGGGACTTAATAAGTTTATGTGAAAATTAAAGCTTCTAACATAAAAATTAAAGTCTTATGACATACACGATACTGTTCTGAAAATTTGGTGATAATCTGGTGATTATCTACTGGTTATACCATTAATTATTTCATTAATTCATTTTTCGAGTAATTATTAAGTGCCTACTATGTGGCAGGCACTGGGGATATAAAGATTAAAAACATGTACCCCTCCCTCAAGAATGTTAATGTTACAACTTTTCAGGTTTATAAAGTACTATCCAATATTAAAGTATTATAGTAGTTACTTAATATTAATCAAATGGCACTGTTGTGATGATAATACAGTTTTTCTATCAGATACTGATTTAAAAAAATAAAAGTCCTGAGGCTCAGAGTTAAATTTTTTTTTCAGAGTCACAGATAATCAGGAGAGCCCAGGTTTAATGTCCTGTACCAGAACTCCTTTTATTACATTATGATAGCCTTTCAGAGAACAAGAAGTGACAGCTGACAACCTTTCATGGAGCTGGAAATGCTCTAAAAAAGTAGTCAGAAATTTTAAAAAAAGTTCTTTTATGGGGTTTCCAGATCAGGATACTTTTTTCCTTGAGTAACAAAACATAACTGGCTTAGAAAAGGTAGGGTGAGCTCTAGGATTCCTTGATACAGCAATAGTTTGTTGATGTCATCAAGGACTCAAGTCCTTGATCTCTTTCCAGTAGCCTTAGAGTATCTTAGGCTTGGCAAAACAGCTTCCAGCATCAAATTGAGCAACACATGTCCTTACTACCAACCAGAGGGGGCAAAAAAGGAATCTATTCTATAAGCTTGGACTATAAATTTGTCCTTTCAGTCTGCTTACCTCCAGACCAGTAATAGTGCTAGAGGAATGCCATAAGTGATTTCTATGAGACTGTTCATTTGAGGAGTTATGGACATCAAAGGGTCAATTACAGTCTTAATTCTAACCCCCTAACTCTAAATAGTTCAGTAATAGATGGCCACAGTAGTGTCCTCAGTCATCAGCCAAGTTTAAGTTATTTTCAGGATTATATGTTTGGGAAAGACAGTAATCCAAAATGATGCAAGTAAATGTTGATACTTAAGGACATACTTACTTACCTAAACAGTTTACTTATGTGAGAAGTCCATTCATGGTATACGTCTGTTAACACAGATGGAGTCTCTGTGTGCTACCTATAGAGAACTGTAAGCAAGAGAAACAAGGTTTTTGTCTTAATGGAGTTTACATTATAACAAAGGTTGGACAATAATTAGTGAATAAACAACTCAACAGGACGATTAATGGTTCTTAAATGCTATGAGGGAACTGACCAGAGTGATTGGTGAAAGCCCTTTAGAAGATCATGGAAAGCCATCTTGATCAAGAAGAAAACATTTGAGCTGAGGTTTGATTGATGAGAATGACCTAAATATGTACAGAGCTGGGAAGAGCTTTCTGGGGAGAGAGAACACCAAATGCAGAGTTTCGGAGGTACAGAGGAACCTGGCGGTTTTGAGGACTAGTGAGGACACCAGAGGGTAGAATTGTATAATATGAGATTGAAGAGTCAGGATTACTCAGGACCTTGTAGACTCTGGTAAGAAGTTGGGGTTTTATTCAAAGGGAAGAAGAAGCAGTTGAAGAGTTTTTAATAAAGGATTTGCATAATTGAATTTCCTTTTTAAAAACCTCACTCTGGCAACTAGCTGTGTGGAGAGTGGATGTAAGGAAGCAGGTACAGAAGTGGGTTAGGAAACCTACTTCTCTAACAGTCTCAGCAGACTCAGCCAGAGATAACAAGGATTTGGATTAGGGTGGCAGCAGTGGAATTGGAAAAGAAAGTAGATAAAGAGGTATTTTAGAGGTAGAATAACGGTGCTAGTAAAGGGACTTGGCTTCAGTACCTGATTAGATAGTAGTGTCATTTGCTTAGTTAGACATTCAAGTAGAGATGTCAGATAGGCAGTTAATACATGACTGGAACTCAGAGGAGAGCAGTAAATAATCTGTCCTCTTCCTTTGTTTGCAGGTAATAGTTGTTTGGTGTCCTTATCTCTTACGCATCTGTGTACAATTCTATGTATGAAGTTATTTTTGGAATTTATAATTCATATCAGCCATATCATTTAATTTTTAAGAAAAACAAGCCATTTTTAAGTGTTCATTATAATAACTACTCTTACTAAATCCTTAGTTATTGCTACTAAGGATCAGTTTTAAGGATGGACATGTTCACCCATTGTTTATAAGAAATTGAGATGATCAGTGCCAGTTTGTAGTACTTGTTAATACTTTTTCTGCCAAAGAATTGATTTGAACTTTGTGTTTCCAAGTCAGAGATATTGCTATTATGAATCAAAATTAAATTTGTTTCTGTAGGTGTATAGAATTTTAGAATTTGTAGCATGCAGTAGTTTCATGGAAGGTCTTCAGAGAGTGTCTTATTAACTTAAACTCCAGCTGCCCAAGTCTCCATTCAGAAATAGATTCTGGAGATTAGGAAGAAAATTATACTTAAGCTTTTTTGCTGACATTTTTTTTCTCTTATGTTAACATATATAATTTACCTTATTTTTTGGGTTTTTTTTTGCTCCAATAGGTGGTGTTACTATATTTGTGGCCTTATATGATTATGAAGCTAGAACTACAGAAGACCTTTCATTCAAGAAAGGTGAACGGTTTCAAATAATTAACAACACGTAAGTGTTGGGAATATTTTGTGAGGGAGAAAGACTGACAGAAACCTAAGCTTCATGCTGAAACCACTTAGCTGGTTGATTCAGAGATGAGAGTAGTGAGGCATGGGTCTCTGCCCACTGGGTTGGATGATGCATTTGGTTTCTTTAGACACATGGCATAATAACTACTTTTGTAGCCAGAGTTATGACTTCTACAAATTGTGCTGTAGTGTGTGGTTCTTCCATAAACAGTAGAGATTTAAGAGTGAAGACTGAGGGAGTATATGCAAGTTAAGTGTATTACTTTAAAAGAAAGTCTTTATAAAGAGAATTCTTTTTTCCTATTTAAGTATAAGATGATTTAAGGTTCTTCTTTCTTTCTTTCTCTTAACAAAAAACAAAGGGAAAAGGTCAAGTAGGGAGCCCCTGCAGTCCCAACGTGACCACATTAAGTTGCTTTTTCCTTAGTTGACTCTTAGACTTTTTGTTTAAGACTTTTAGTCTGAGATGACTCTTAGACTTTTAGTGAGCCACTAAATAATGAAAGTCATTTAGTGGCCCACTAAAAATTCAGTGTTTGAATTGAAAATTCAATGCATGTTATAGAAAATAGATCCCGTATATTATGGTCTCTTTACTTCCAGTCATATTTCCTAACATTCTTGCTCCCATTTGCCATCCATTATTGTTCCAGAATATAAAATATGATCATTACTCTCTGCTTTAAAATCCTTTTTCAGTAGCTACCAGTTGTTGTCAAGATAAAAGAAAAGCAATAACAATGGTAGACATCAGCCATCCAGCTGCTTCCCCTTCCTCATTTAACCGTCCAGCCATACTGAATTGCTTGTAATTTTATGAATACACTGGGTTTCTCACCTTCCCATGCCTTGACACGTAGTTTCTTTTTTCTGGAACGTGACTTCCTGTCTCCATTTCTTTTTCTTTTATCTGGCCAACCCTGTTCATCCTTCAAAATTTATATTCCTATGTCATTTCTCAAGGAGGCTTTTCTTAACATTCTTCCTCTCCTACCTGGCCCACACCCCATCTCCCGCTATATTAGGTATCTGTCTCACATGTTGATGTAGCACCCTGTGCAAACCTCAATCATACTGCGATCACTACTTCGAATTATAATTTATTGTGTGCTTGTCATTCTTTTAGACCAGTGGTTCTCAACCTAGGGAAAAGTGCCCAGGAGACATTTAGCAATGTCTGGAGACAGGGTGTCTCCACTGTTTTCTGGTGGGTAGAGGCCAGGGATATTGCTGAACATCCTGTAGTGCACAGGACAGCCCCCAACAACACTAGCCCAAAGAGTCAGTAAGGCCATGGTTGAGAAATTCTGCTCTAGGCTGAGTTTCTTGAGCTTACAGACAGTCTTTTTACCTCTCTTTCTAGCATACCCTCTCATAAAGTCTGTCACTTAAAGGGTATTCAATAAATGTTTGAATCATGAATGGTTAGCACAAATGCAAAGTTTTAAGTTTGTGTATATGAGAGTGCTTAGTATATACTAGGAAGCTACAAACCAAGTGTGTGAGAATAAATATTTGAATTGCCAAAGGATTTTTCATCTCATTTTCTAGAGAACAAATTCCCCTTGATCATTTATAAAATTTCAGTTTAGATAAAATATTTTCAGTACTTTCCTCTGGCAAAGCAAAACATGCATTTAATTTTTAGTGGCAGAATCCATATATATCTTCCTCATTAGAGACATAATATTTGCTTCTTTCACATTAATTTTGGAAAAATCAGGGCTTATGTATTGCAAACTACACATAGTTCTCATGTTCCGAATTGATTTTAGTCTTGTTTAAATATTTATGGGTAACATTTTTGTAAATATACTTTATTCTAGAAGTTAAATTTTTTATTCTTGTCTGTTGCAAATATTTTGTATACATTTTTAGGGCATCCTGCTACTTTTCCTAAAATGACTAAAAAGGAACATTATGATTTTATGTATGGTTAAAAGCATTTGACAGTAAAAAAAGAATGAACTACTGATAACATACTACAGCATAGGTGAACTGTGAAAAAATTATGATAAGTGAAAGAAACTAGTCCAAAAGTCCACATTATTGTATGATTCCATTTATATGAAATGTCCACAATGGTCATATCCATAGGAACAAAAAAGATTTAGTGTTAGGCAGTGTTGGGGGGAGGCGGGTGGAGGAGTGGAGAGTGACTGTTAATGGGTATAGGGTTTCTTGAGTGGGGGGTGATGAAATGTTCTAAAATTGATTGTGGTAATGGTTGTACAACTCTGAATATATTAAATCCATTAAATTGTACATCTTAAAGGGAATTTTATGGTATGCAAATTATGTCAGTAAAACTTTTAAAAAAGAAAACATCCAGTTGAAACTGAATAATTTAAAAGATTTACCTCCCAAACTGTTTTAGTCAGTATAGTTTATTGCTTTAGGTTGAAGATAGTTATGTAAAGAAGGGATCTTATAACTAAAATTAAACTTTTTTTTTTTCGTTTGGAGCAGAAATATGTATGCATTTGTGATTCCCTTAATTCAAGTAACCTGTTTTTAAATATTCTTTTGAGTTTAATCTTTGATCAAATGAATGCATTAAAAAATGGAAGTTAAACCTCTTTTCTACATAGATACAAGGCAACACTGCAGTAAATTGTGTTTTGAGCAGTCATCTACCTTGTGGTAATTGTTGTTTTATGTGTTGCAGGGAAGGAGACTGGTGGGAAGCAAGATCAATTGCTACAGGAAAGAATGGCTATATCCCTAGCAATTATGTAGCCCCTGCAGATTCCATTCAGGCAGAAGAGTATGGCACTACTTCATATTTTATTAATTACTTTGATTTTAAAAATGTTTTAATGCACATTCTACTTAGCCACAACTTTACACAGGCACAATTACATACCAGTCTTAATACAGCTAATATATCATATTAATAGGAGATGTTACTTGAAAATTAATAATTAATGCCATAGTATTTGCTTACAGTAGGATCATAAATGAATCTGCATTAATAATACTATTTTGCCTAGTCTGTATCCTTTATATTTTCACTTAAAAAAGTATATGAACCCATTTTATATTCTGCAGACTCTTTCATTTCAAAAATTTACCTTTGGTAAATAGTATTGTATTTACAACACTGATAGTATTGTATCAGTGTTAATTTCTTTTTTTTTTTTTTTAAGATTTTATTTGAGAGAGAGAGCACATGGTGGGGGGGAGGGTCAGAGGGAGAAGCAGACTCCCTGCCGAGCAGGGAGCCCAATGCGGGACTCCATCCAGGGACTCCAGGATCATGACCTGAGCCGAAGGCAGTTGCTTAACCAACTGAGCCACCCAGGCGCCCAGTGTTAATTTCTTGACTAAGGTGCTTGCTCTGTGGGTATGTAGGAGAGTATCCTTGTCTTTAGGAAACACACACTGAGGTATTTAGGGGTAATGTTTCAGAATGTTTGCAACTTACTCTCTATCAGTTCAGAAAAAATATGTATACAGGGAAAGCGAATATAACAAAGTAAAATTTTAACAGTTGAGAAATCTGGGTGGAGGGTCTGTGAGAATTCTATGTGCTATTCTCACAACTTTTAAAAAATTAAAATTCACCTTCAGTAACATATTTTTTAGGTCAAACCAAGAGTATCTGGGATTCATAAATACTACTTTGTTTTCATATCACAACACTTAACATAGTACCTTGCACATAGTAGGTGCTCTATCAATGTTTGTTTGCTTTTATGATATGTAATTTGTTTCCATAATTTCTGTTCTGCTTGACACTTGTTACTTCCTGTTTTATTCTGTGAGCTTCTGTATTAAACCAAAGCCATGCTAATTCAGAGTTGCTAATAATTTGGATATGGTTCACTTGAACCTTAATGAATACAGATGATCACACTGTTACTAGAGAACCACTTCTGTTCTTCCTACTAGTCTTAACATTTCCATCTGTCAGTGACTGAGAGATTCTCTGTTATTGTTACCTTTCTTTCTCCATTTACTGATCCTGTGACTTGCAGGTAGAGTTGAAGAGACTGGTTGAATAGTCAATACATGGAAATACTAGGACAGTAAATTCTGAGAGTAATATTTGTTATAATTCTATTTAATAAAGACCCTTTATTATGTTTTGCTGTATTTTTAAGCTGTGTAGCTCTTTGTTGTCATCCTTCCTTTCCATTCTTACTGATCCTTATTTATAATCTTTCTGACCCTTCCACATTTCTAACTCAGAACACTATTTTTTCCAGATGGTATTTTGGCAAAATGGGGAGAAAAGATGCTGAAAGATTACTTCTGAATCCTGGGAATCAACGAGGTATTTTCTTAGTAAGAGAGAGTGAAACTACTAAAGGTAATTATAATGTAATATAAGTATAAAAATTTTCTTGGACAATATTTTGAGAAAGATACAGAAAAAGTATTTGTTTCCCCCACTAGGTGCTTATTCTCTTTCTATTCGTGATTGGGATGAGGTAAGAGGTGACAATGTGAAACACTATAAAATTAGGAAACTTGACAACGGTGGATACTATATCACAACCAGAGCACAATTTGATACTCTGCAGAAGTTGGTAAAACACTACACAGGTATGTGAATGTTTCGCAGGTGAAAATTATTTCTTGATCTGTTTTATGAGAACAGAATCTCTGTCTTCATGTCTCTTAAGGTTTAGTTTGTTATTTTACACACAAGAATGTGCTCAATAGATGTCTGTTGTATTCTAGTTTTAAAATTGAGGAGCAGGTAGTATTTATTACCTGAATTAGATTCTTAGATATGCTAAAATCTGACTACCATTATTTGATTCCTTATATCTTCCTGGCATAGTATTTACATTGGAGTTTCATAGTAGCTAAATACCGAGATAGATTATGACAATAAATAAAAAAGCATAAAAACAAATATTTTTTAGGGACATTTATTAAGTGGGTAAAACTAAACACTTAATGTAAAAAGCTCTATCAGATGTCCTTTTGGGTTACCTTCCTCTGCATGGCTGGACCACATAAAACTTCCTAAAGTATAAATCCAATGAGATTTAATCTGAAGATGCATTTTTCTTTTCCTGGAAAATTAACCTATCGCAACTGTAGACATTCTTCTAGTCTTTCAAAGACCTTTGAAAGGTATTCAGTATTAGATTCTTGTGTCTCAAAATTTTGCCTTGCCAATTTGATACATGAATGTATCTAAAAGTTTTTAAATTATTAATACTAGGGGAGGGGAAATTTCCATGGCAGTCTCTTCTTCAGTGACAGCTAGCTACGAAGTCTGTCAAGTCAACCACCAATCTTGACATTGATCAAACATGTTACGAAGCAGTTGCATCAGTTGTAATTGTACTTTTTAGAATGTTGATTTGTGTGGTTACTTGTTGAACATGGGAGGGAACATGTCTTATTTATAATAAGAAAGATTGTGTAAGCAGGATTCACAAGTCAAGCCATAGTGAATTTGGGATTTCCTGTTTTTGTGTCTCCCTTGTTTGAAAACCAGTCTCTTAAATGAAGAAGTTTTCTCCTTAATTTTTGGTATGCTTCTTACATTAGTGGTTATTAGGAATAGCAGTCAATAGTAGCATTCTCTTTGGGAAGAAACAAAACACAGTGGTCAAAAATAGAACTTTGGGGGCAACCAGAACTATGGTTTGAATCCCATATCCATCACTTACTGGGTGACATTAAGAAAGCTGCTTAAGTTTTCAAGACTTATTTATATGAGATATTTGTAAAGTACTGAATTAGCACAATAGCTGAGACATAAGTATTCAGTAAATTATAACTTCAAAAATGTATTTAACAAAAGGTGTTTCATCTCTTGTATGTTTTGCTTCTTACATACCATACAGCTCCCTTTTTGGTGTTTGTGCTTGTAGAGTAAAACTGAGAGAACATTATGTTTTTGTTTTTGTTTTCTTCAATTTAAACTTCTAAAACATTAATGTACTAGATGTACCTTAATTTTTGTAATTAATTCATTTTACAGTATAGTTTATTCATTTATCTAGAACATGCTGATGGTTTATGCCATAAGTTAACAACCGTGTGTCCAACTGTGAAACCCCAGACTCAAGGTCTAGCAAAAGATGCTTGGGAAATCCCTCGAGAATCTTTGCGACTAGAGGTTAAATTAGGACAAGGATGTTTTGGTGAAGTATGGATGGGTAAGAAGCCTGAACTTTTGTTTTTTTGTCATTTCTTTAGCCATAGATTAAAATTAACCGTAACTTTAGATAAGATATATTGAAATATTTAAGGTAACTGCTGCTCGTTGAGGTTTGGCTTAAAATCTCTTAATATATAGATTAAAATAGTAGACTGTGTTTCTCTAGGAACATGGAATGGAACCACGAAAGTAGCAATCAAAACACTAAAACCAGGTACAATGATGCCAGAAGCTTTTCTTCAGGAGGCTCAGATAATGAAAAAATTAAGACATGACAAACTTGTTCCACTATATGCTGTTGTTTCTGAAGAGCCAATTTACATTGTCACTGAGTTTATGTCAAAAGGTATGTGTATATTAGTTTCTTTTAGGGTATTCATGTTGATAAAAATTTTTTTTAATCTTCATTTCTATTTTTATGCATACAAATTTTTATTGTCTAGTGTTCCCTAATTTGAGATTTTTATGTAGACATTGAAAGGAGAAAATCTGACATTTTATGTAATGGAATAGTGATTAGTTGCAGGTATTCCAGAGGATAGTACAAAGTTTAAAAGGAGAATTAAGCCAGCTCAATTTATGTTGAAAGTAATTAGGTTTTTGGGCGCCTGGGTGGCTCAGTTGGTTAAGCGACTGCCTTCGGCTCAGGTCATGATCCTGGAGTCCCGGGATCGAGTTCCGCATCGGGCTCCCTGCTCAGCAAGGAGCCTGCTTCTCCCTCTGACCCTCCCCCATCTCATGTACTCTCTCTCTCTCTTTCTCGCTCTCTCAAATAAATAATCTTAAAAAAAAAAAAAAGGAAAGTAAGTAGGTTTTTTATTCCATTTGACTAAAGGAAATGGAATAGCTAGGAAAGTGAAAAAGTATTTCTACAAATTAAAATAATGCAGTTAGAAACATATTTATATCTTTATTCCTCAATCAAAGAAATCAGGTAAACTTAATGAAATCTTATTTTAGTATAAAAACAATCTCCATAGTCAGGTTCCTAGAAACTTTTTTCCACTATCATTCACTAAAATTTCTCCATTCTCCCAAATTCCAGACCCCAAGGTGGGATCTTTAGTAACAGAATTGGTTAGGGTCAGGATAAAGAGAAGGGACAGAAGATGCTTTAGAAGAGGAACCAGTAAGCGCTAAGTATGTTGATAGTCCTCCTTTTGCCCTCTCGAACTTTCTCTTTTTTCCCCCCAACTCTTAATGAGTCACTCATCCATAATTAAAGCTACTGATTATGTCATCCCTCTCAAGTAGTCCCGTTTTGGCCAACAATGTAGTTCCATCTAGTGGTGACAGGGCCAATTACAAGCTACATATTTGCTGTAGGAAATCAACCCCCCACCTCCCAAAGGAATAGAAAAGCCAAAAATTAAAAATTGAGGTAGCCTACTAATTGATAGCCAAACCATGTGCCCCAAGGCACATGGCACTTTTTGGAAGGAATCTCTGCTGCAAACAACTGCCAAATAATCCCTTTCAGAGTACATTGGATGAACTATATAAGAAGGGGAAGAGGGACAAGGAGGAAGTTTAAATCAAGATATTGATAGCATGGGCCGCCTGGGTGGCTCAGTCGTTAAGCATCTGCCTTCGGCTCAGGTCATGATCCCAGGGTCCTGGGATCGAGTCCCATGTTGGGCACCCTGCTCGGCGGGAGGCCTGCTTCTCCCTCTCCCACTCCCCCTGCTTATGTTCCCTCTCTTGCTGTGTCTCTCTCTGTCAAATAAATAAAATCTTAAAAAAAAAAAAAGATATTGATAGCATAAGAATATAATGGAGGTAAAGCTAATGGTCCATTTAACTTTGTATATTGATTTCAAAAATTATTTAATTGGGGGAACATGATAGACATCTTATGTTGTCAGATTTCCTGGGTTAGAATTATATCTAGATGAGAGATTTAGAATGCAAGATCACAGATGACCCTTCTGGTTTTAAAACTCCATACTTACCCATTTTGTTTCAGGTACTTAGCAGTTGATCCTCAATAATACATTCAAACTCACTGCCTCGTGTGCTCCCAGATAAACCCACTTTCCTTGCTAGACAAGTCTTCTTACTGCTTGTGGTTTCCATGATTCTGTTCAAAGTCTTTCATCTGGAATTTTATTTCCCTATCTCTCAAGCAGGCCATCAATCATATTTCCTTCAGATTATACTTAAGTCAAGTATTTGAGGCCATTCATTAATGTCCATATCTGTCATGATCATTATATCCTATGAAATGTTTATAATCAGACTATTCTATAAATTTTTAACAACCAAAATGTATGAATACTTCTAATTTACAGGACACTCTGCTAGTCAGTATAAGGTACCAAAGAAATTAAGCACCCAAATAACTTATATTGAATTCTCAGAGAAAAGACCTGACCTTCTGATGAGTTAATTTTCAGTATAAAAGTAAATATTAGCTCACTGTAAACAAATAAGCTACAAGGCCAAAGCATAATGAATTTCCAGGTGTTTAACACATTCAGTAAGTATAGAAATGAGGAAGAGGTCACGTAGGCTGGAATATATTGAGAAAAATTAGTAGAAAAGTCAAGTCTTAAACTGACCTTTAAGGTTATAAAGGCTATGGATGGGTAAAGGGAAAGGTATGGGTATTTCTGCAGAGCTAAGTGGATATGAGGAAATGGGGAACAAAACCATGGGAAGTAGAATGTACAGAAGGCAGCTGGTTGGAAATAAGGCTGGAGAGGTATGTGAAAAAAACTTAAGGCTCCTCTGAATTGATTTCACTATTACTTATTGAGTACCTGCCCTCTGCCTGGGTGATGGATGAGCTTCAAAGGGTCCATGAACTTCCCCTGAAGTTGTGTGTCAGATTTTTGCATATTTATGTATGTTTCCTGGGAAGAATATAACTATAAGGCACATTTGATGGGGGCGGAGGTAGGATTTGTTGTCACTGGTTAAAGATCAGAGAAAAGGAATTGTCAAAATGACACCAATTGCAATCTTAGATTTCTGTGTGTTGCAGTTTTTCACTATTTTAGTAATTATCGATTGTTGTTGTTTTTTTAAAAGATTTTATTTATTTATTTGAGAGAGAGAATGAGATAGAGAGCATGAGAGGGGGAAGGGTCAGAGGGAGAAGCAGACTCCCTGCTGAGCAGGGACCCCGATGTGGGACTCGATCCCGGGACTCCAGGATCATGACCTGAGCCGAAGGCAGTCGCTTAACCAACTGAGCCACCCAGACGCCCTAATTATCTATTGTTACACTGAAAAAATGTTCTTCTACTTAATGTATCAATCATGGCACCTTAGATGCTTTAAAACAAAAGAACTGTACCTTCTATTTATTTCTGTATACTCTGCATTGCCATGTGGAGTATTTATGTGATGTCAATTTATCTTATAGGAAAGGAAGTGAAGAAAAGAAGTGTCTCTTCCTCTGTTTAAGGACAATTTCTTTACCTGTGTTTTTGATCCTTCCTTTAAAGAGAAAACCCTTCCTAGGTCTCAACATCTGCTTTTCACCTTCTGCTCTGCTTGTTTGCTTCCCTTCTCCCTTTTTAAAAAATCTTCACTTCCTAACCAGCCATTTACTCTTTTTTAAAACTGTTTATTTAATGTCAGCACTTTTCATAGATTTTTTTTAAATTGTGGAATATTTCAGACATACAGAGAATACCATAACAACCATCTCCCTACCATCCAAATTTAATGTTTACACTTTGCCATATTTGCTTCAGATCTCTCTACTAAGAAAACAAAACGTTACAGATCTAATTGCATCTTTGTTTTTACCCCTCCTTGAGCCCATTCTCATTTGAGCCTTCTCTTCAGGTTCTTTTGGGCCCATTTCCCTTCCAGAGGTAGCCTTAATTTTGAAGTTGGTGCCTACCTTTTCCATCTGTCTTTCATATTGATGTACTTTTATTGATACATATTTACCTATTAACAATATTTGTATGTTTTTAACTTACATAAATCTGACTAGCTTTATTTTCATTCAACATTATGTTCTTGATATTTATTCATATGGATAAGGGAAGATCTAATTTGTATATTTGTAACTGTTGGTTGAGATTCTGTATGAGTATACCATTGTTTATTCATTCCTTTCCCAGTGAACATTTAGCTTGCTTCTAGTTTGTCACTGTAACAGTGAATGTCCTTGTGCTTGCCTCTTCTTGCCTATATGCAAGAGTCTCTAGTGCATTGGATGGCAGCAACATTAACATCACCTGGAAACTCAGAGATGCAAACTCTGGCCATAGGGCCCAGCAGTCTTCACTTCCCCACCACCTTGTGTAATAATGGTCCATTCGGTGCCATTGATCCCATTTATCACATTTCTCTGGAAAATATCTCCTCTCCATTCCCACTGTCATTGCTAGATTTTAACATAATAGTCTGTCTTTCCTAGACTATTTTAGGAACTTATAAACTTAATCCTTTTATGCAGTTTTGGCCCAATTTCATTTTCCATATTATTATTGGAATGATGGCTTTTTAAACATAAATCTGATCATATTGCTTCTCAGTATAAAACTTCATGTAAAAAGGTTAAAGTCCATTGATGCATTGCCTTCTGTTTTCTCTTTCCTTCTGTAGTCTCTTCCTCACCAGTTCCCATTTTTGTCCCTTGTGTTCTTGCATAGGAAGGACTGTTTTCAATTCCCTGAACTTTGATGTCACATGCAGTACTGCCTTTCTACTTGTTAATCTCTCTTCCTAGAATTCCCTGTTGCCCCCATTCTTCCTTAGAAACAGATCTCCTCTGTAAAGCCTTTTCTGACGTCTCCATAGAATTAACCATCTCTATTGTGTCTGTAAAACTGTAGGTTTTACAGTACATTTTATAACACCTACTGTGCAATATTTGTTTTCGTATATTATTTGTACAGTTCCTAGATCTATATATTATACTTTCTTACTAGATCATGATCTCTTCAAGCTCAGGGACCGTGACATATTTATCTTTGTATTTTGTATATCTTTCATAGTGCCTTACATGTAGTAGATCCTTCGTAAATATTCAAATGGGCAGATAAAGTAACAAACACAATACCATGTTCCATCTGCAGTAGACAGACCAGAAGAAATATAGATATTCTCTGACTTTGAATCTCTGTAAAGGAAGAGATTACGTCATAGCTCTCCTTTGCTTCACAATCCTGTCGTGGAAAGGGCTTTCTTTGTCTTGTTTTATTTTGAAATACTTTTAAATTTTAGAAAAGTTGTAAAAATAATACACAGAATTCTCATACATATTTCAGCCAGATTTGCCAATTGTTAATTATATATGTATCTTTCAATACATAAAATATAAGGATTTTTCCCAGAACTGAGGAGCACATTGCAAATATTATGTTCCCTTTACCTCTAAATACTTCAGTGTTTGTCTCCTAAAGACAAAATTGGATACAGTTCCATTATCTGATATCAGTCCGTCCATATTTCACATTTGCATCAGTTGTCCTGGTGAATGTCCTTAATTAACAGTACTTTCCCCCGATCCAGGATCCAGTCCATGGTCCTGGATTTCTTTTAGTTGTCATTTTTCTTTGGTGTCCTTTAATCTGGAGCAGTCCCTCTCTTAGCTTTTCTTGTCTTTGATGACATTGTTATTTTTGACAAGAACAGTATAGTTGTTTTAAAAATGTACCGTAAGGGGCGCCTGGGTGGCTCAGTCGTTAAGCATCTGCCTTCGGTTCAGGTCACGATCCCAGGGTCCTGGGATCGAGCCCCGCATCGGGCTCCCTGCTCTGCGGGGAGCCTGCTTCTCCCTCTCCCACTCCCCCTGCTTGTGTTCCCTCTCTCGCTGTCTCTCTCTCTCTCTGTGTCAAATAAATAAATAATCCTTTAAAAAATTAAAAAAATGTACCTTAATTTTGGTTTATCTGCTATTTTTTCTTGATTAACTTCAGGTACATGGTAAGTTTTTAACCAGTAATACAAGAATAGCAACTAGACTTTTCTAGCCTTTCTGTTAGCTGTTATTCATAGTACTTTGCTGTTCCATGGTATGTTCTGCTAAAATTAAGAGAAGTTAATTAGACTAACACTTCCATGTCAACTCAGCCACCAAGGTCTATTTTTAAGTACCCCAAGATACTCCCAGTTGTCTGCGCTCTTGATTCAGATTGACTTAAAAATATACAGGTATCTGATACTGCCTTTTGGATCAAAATTGGAATTGCTAATCTTGATCATAGCAAAGAAGGAATGCCTACAATCTAATGAGATGATTGAGTTTTCCATATGTTATCAGAGAAGTTTTTAAAAAATTTCAGTTTAGGGATCTCTTACAGAATATTAAAGATAATTATTCAGAAATTCCAAAGCTGCAATAAATATTAAAGAATGACAAGTTTTAAGTTTTGTATTGTGGTGATTTGTTTGGAGGTGGGGGAATGTTTATTTAAATCCTAATTTAAGATTTGCTTATTTTCCATGAACATTTTTCTCTCTCTTATAGGGAGTTTATTGGATTTCCTGAAGGAGGGAGATGGAAAGTATTTGAAGCTCCCACAACTGGTTGATATGGCTGCTCAGGTATTTGTGTATCTGTACATGCATCAGTTTGCATTGAAAGTATACATAAAAATGTAAAATAATCATAGTAGAGCTGTTGTTTATATAGTGAAATCATGGAATTTTAGAGTTGGAAGGAACATTAGAGATAATCTAGTCTGATTTCCTTATGTTACAGATAACGTAGTGTCTGAAGATCCTGCGGTATCTAACAGATTCATATAACTCACTAATATTAGAACCAAGCATGTAATTCCCAGTATAGTGCTGTCGTGTATCATGTGGCCTTTTAGAAATCCATATGTATTTATATTTCAGCAGATAAATTTTAAGATAACAAGTGGTTGCTATTCCAAAGAAAATTTTGGAAATCTAAAGTATATGCTGAACTTTCTATTTAATATAGTCCAAAACAAGAATGAAGATGGCAATATACACTTAAAAATGGGCTATTTTTACTCTTCTGAATTTTTGTTTTTATTTTTAAATTTTTATTACCATGTACTAGCAATTTTATATATTAAAAAATATATTTTTTAATTTTAGTTGACACAATGTTACATTAGTTTTAAGTATATAGCATAGTGATTCAACAAGTCTATACTTTATACTGTGTTCACAAGTGTAGCTACCATCTGTCACCATATGATGCTATTACAACATCACTGACTGTATTCCCTATACTGTGCCTTTTATTCCCCTGAATCTTTGTTTTTAAATATGAGTGAAAACTACTAAAAGTTTCTATTCAGAAATGTGGTAGGTGTTCGAGACGCCTTTAGTTGACATGTTGGTTCTGAGACCGCTTTCTTGGTGTGAACATCCAGATATCCATGGAATCTGAAAGTTTAGGGAAGCTTTATTTTTTAAAAGATTTTATTTGTTTATTTGACAGAGAGAGACACAGTGAGAGAGGGAACACAAGCAGGGGGAATGGGAGAGGGAGAAGCAGGCTTCCCGCTGAGCAGGGAGCCCGATGCGGGGCTCAATCCCGGGACTCTGGGATCATGACCTGAGCCAAAGGCAGACACTTAATGACTGAGCCACCCAGGCGCCCCTTTAGGGAAGCTTTATACCAAGAAACTGTCCATGTGAGGCTTTAGCATATGCCAAGCCTAGTCCATGGTCCTGTGTTCAAGGCTCTTAAACACAACAGTACGGTTCAGCAAACTGTTTTTGTAAAGGGCCATATAAATGTTTCAGGCTTTGTGGGCCATACGCATCTCTTGTTTCTTCTCCTGCTCTCCCTTTTCTGACTCCCCCTCTCCCTCCTTCCCTTTGTATCATATGTCTTTTTTTTTTTTTCCTTTTCAAGATTGCTGATGGTATGGCATATATTGAAAGAATGAATTATATTCACCGAGATCTTCGGGCTGCTAATATTCTTGTAGGAGAAAATCTTGTGTGCAAAATAGCAGATTTTGGTTTAGCAAGGTTAATTGAAGACAATGAATATACAGCAAGACAAGGTAAAATTACTTTTAGTAAATGCAAGCGTAACCTAATGCTCAATGGATTTTCTTACCATTCTTTTGAGTATTCAGGGTTTTGCAGAATAAGAATCGCTCTAGGTCTGTTCAGAAGAGTCACAGAAACATCTTATTCATCATGTATATACATGATGCCATGACTTTATGATACTTATTTCCCTCAAGGAGGAACTTGACTTTGTGTTTTTTTTGTGTTATAAATATAGCAAGCAGTACACTCCTCTTTTTTTTTTTTACTATTTTTGTCATGCCAACAAATAAGCATTTTTAAATTCCTTTTGTTACAAACTTCAGAACCATCCAGATTTTACTACACTAAGGATCAGAAAAGGTATTTTTGAAGTTAATAAATTGAGTAATGGCATACAATTTTATAAAGGACTTGAAAACCATCTTTACACCAGATTTATAATTCTTCAAATTTATAATTGTGATAAATAAAGATGTTTGGAAGATTGACACTATACAGAGGGAAGGGAACTTGTGGAAATTAATATAAGGTTGATTCTTCTGTTTGATGTCTGTTTTTGCAAACTTTAATTCAGTACATACTTACTGAACATACATATATACAATATATGCATATGGAAAGAGTATGAGTTTTTGAATCCCATTTCCATCTTATTACCCAGAGACCTCAACCAAGTTATCTAAATTTTTTGACTGTGCCTCAGTCTCCTTACTTACAAAGACTAGATGGTAATATCTCCTCTTAAAGATTGTTGTGAAACTTCAGTGAAATAAAATATTGTGCCTGACATTACCTAACATAATAGATAGTAAATATTGAGCTTATATTTTAATAGGTGAAATATATGTATATGTATGTATATAACTATAAAGCAAATTATTGTGTAATTGATGTCAAAAGAGTATATGAAAAGTACTGTGGGAAAGAGGAAAGAACAGGAAGGACTTCACAGAGGGGATGGCTCAGAGAGCAGGGCTTTGGAGAAGAGTAACTTTTTTTTTTTTTTTTTTTTAAGATTTATCTGAGAGAGCGAGCACGCAGGGGGAAGGGGCAGAGGGAGAGGGGGAGAGAGAATCCGAAGCAGACTGTTGTGGGCCCCCCCCCCCCCAGCTGAGCACAGAGCCCCACGCAGGGCTCAATCTCAGGGCCCTGAGATCATGACCCAAGCAAAATCAAGTGTCAGATCTTAACCGACAGCCACCCAGGCACCCTGAAAGAGAGTAACTTTGATAGGCAGAGATTGAGTAGGTTCCAAAACAAATCATGACATAGGTTGTCGATCCTGCTTGAAAATCTTCACTTTCCACACCTACGAAGAAAGAGGCCTTTAAAGAAAAAAAAAAAAAGATGCCTTGGCATGCCCGTCCCCTACTCTCTAGTGCTGGCTTACCTTTAACAAATGTTTGTGCTAGGCATGAGGGCACGGCTAGGAGAGCTTGGTTTCTGCTGTCGAGGAGCTCATTGACTAATGTCTAAGACTGAATTGTAAACAAACTATTTCAATACAGTCTAGTAAGCCCAGCATAAAGATTAGTAAAGATTTAGTTAGTAGGCCAAAAAAATTTTTTTCTCAGCTATCAACTGTTATCATCATTTCATAAAAGAAAGCATTTTAATACTATCCAAGTAGGAAGGACATAATCTCAGGATAAAGGATATACCTATAAATTAATAAGAAATATAAATTAATAATACCTATAAATTAATAAAAATTGTGAATTGATATGTGATCCTTTTTCTCTCTCTCTCTTTTTTTTTTCCGTAGCAGACTGTGACTTTTTGTCAGTGACCACATTAGTACACAAACCACTGGGAACTGTTGCCTTAAACTAGGTTCTCAACCAGGGGTGATGTTGTTCCCTCAGGGGACATTTGGCAATGTTTGGAGACAGTTTTGGTTGTTACAGCTGGGACAGCTACTGACATCTAGTGGGTAGAGGCCAGGTATACTGGTAAACATCCTATGATGTACAAACTGGCCCCCCACCAAAGAATTATCCAGCCCCAAATGCCAGTCATGCCAGGTTAAGAAACCCCCTTTAACACAAGGCTTTCTTTTCAGCCTCTGTACTTTTGTATAGTTCCCTCCAGCTGAATATCTTCCTGTTCTTCTATAATCCTTAACTTTAAAAATTCTAACCATTCTTGAAAGTTTAACTTAGCTGCTACATTTTATTTTGTTTGATTTATTTTATTTGAGAGGGAGAGAGGGCGAGAAGGAGCAGAGGGAGAAGGAGAGAGAATCTTAAGCAGGCCCCACAGTGGGCCTGGAGCCTGAGATCATGACCTGAGCCAAAATCAAGAGTCGAACTTTTAACTGACTGAGCCACCTGGGTGCCTCTAGCTGCTGCTTTTTTTTTTTAAGATTTTATTTATTTATTTGACAGAGAGAGACACAGTGAGAGAAGAGCACAGGCAGGGGGAGTGGAGGGGGGAGAGGCAGGCTTCCCACCGAGCGGGGAGCCCGATGCAGGGCTCGATCCCAGAACGCTGGGATCATGACCTTAGCCGAAGGCAGGCGCTTAACGACTGAGGCACCCAGGCGCCCCTAGCTGCTGCTTTTTAAATGAAAGTTTTTGTGACTGCTTGTGAAAATTGATCTGCTTTTCTGAATATCTAAAGAACTATTTTATAACATTGTATATATACATAAGTATATAAGACACCTATAATCTTATTTTCACTCTAAATGTCTAAGCTTCACAAAGGCTGTGTTTTTATGTCTCCCATAATGATTAGCAAACGTCTTGTGCATAGGAAGCATACACTAAATATTTGAGTAAATAGAGGCTTTTAAAATTCGAATCCAACAGAATGGGCCCTCATCAACCAACAGTTAGCTATAGCTGCTAGGTGTTAGACTTCCTTAAACGTTATAGAGCCTATAATCATGTTTTTAGTTGCTTATTAGAGTTTCTACCTCTGGTTTTTTTTGTTTGTTTGGTTGTGTTTTTTTGTTGTTTCTGTTTTTTAAGTAGGCTTCACGCCCAGTGTGGAGCACAGTATGGGGCCTAAACTGATGACCCCAAGATCAAGACCTCAGCTGAGATCAAGAGTTGGATGCTCAACCGACTGAGCCACCCAGGCGCCCCTCTACCTCTATTCTTGAATAGTTTTCTGTCCCCACCAACATTTCTTTTTCTTATGTCATTGATTTATGAGGAAGAAATGTGATTTATTTTAATATAAATTTTAAATTTTAAAGAATTTTTCCCATGTATCTTGTACTTTTGAAGAATCTGACATTGATGACACAATAAAGGTATTGACAAAAGATTAGCCCTGCTTACAGCATATTTACAAAAATAGATTTTTAAAAACAATTTACTTAAGCAGGATTATCATTGTTTTAGGTGCAAAGTTTCCAATCAAATGGACAGCTCCCGAGGCTGCACTATATGGTCGATTTACGATAAAGTCTGATGTATGGTCATTTGGAATTCTGCAGACAGAGCTGGTAACAAAGGGCAGAGTGCCATATCCAGGTAAGCTGGCATTTCATTTTAGCTCTTGGTTATTCCAAGAGCCTTAACTAGAGTTTAGTAAGAGCAAAAAATGCGAGGGGGAGAAAGGCTTTTATTCTTCTCTTTTCTCCCTTCCGTCCGCTTTTCTCCCTCTCATTATTTTGGCATTTGAGAATCATGGTTCTTGAGATGGGGCAAACACATGAGGTGTGACCCAATTCACCTCAGCTTTCTCAGTTAGGACATTTTCCAAATGGGCCTTTAATCTCTATTATTCTCTGAGGTAATAAACATATCTTAAATATCCTGGATCATCTCCCCAACAACCCCCCCCCCCATAATTGAAGGTATGCTTAGCCTAGCGTAACACAGGGTGAGCTACTAATGAAAGCAGGAGTACAAAGGAATACAAGAAAGGAATTGTATTTAATAACTTGAAGAAAGGCAAACAGGAAGCTGTTTCAGGGAAGTGCATCGATATAGTTACCAGGACCAAAACTTTCTTCTGAACTTGTTTGGAAGTTCTTTCAGACATTATCTTGCCACTGTCCCTCATTAACCCAAATTTGGTCCTTGTTAATATCAGAAAGTATCAGTCCTTCAAAGTAGTACTCTACATTCTCATTAATCAAATGGGGTTGGTTTTTGAAGGCATTAGTGTTAAAAGTAAGGTTTTAGGTGGAATGAAAAAAAATTAGACCTGTTGAAACAGATGAGCATTTTCTAAGCTCTTGATATACTTGACATTTAAAATTTATTTTTTTGTTGAAAGAATCCTTTCACTAAATAAACTTACTATACCTTGAATCATTTAGTGGCTAGGGGGTTTGTTCTGTTTTGCTAGTGATGTTTGGGATCACTCTTCCTAATATTTGGATCTTGTATGTTAGGTATGGTAAACCGTGAAGTGCTAGAACAGGTGGAACGAGGATACAGGATGCCTTGCCCTCAGGGCTGCCCAGAATCCCTACATGAATTGATGAATCTTTGTTGGAAGAAGGACCCTGATGAAAGACCAACATTTGAATATATTCAGTCCTTCTTGGAAGACTACTTCACTGCTACAGAGCCACAGTACCAGCCAGGAGAAAATTTATAATCCAAGTAGCCTTTTATATGCACAAATCTGCCAAAATGTAAAGAACTTGTGTAGACTTCCTTATTTTACATACAGGAATCAAAAGAAGAAAGTCTTCTTCACTCTGCATGTTTTTAATGGTAAACTGGAATTCCAGATATGGTTGCACAAACCACTTTTTTTTTTTTCCAAGTGTTAAACTCTAAAATACCAATGATGAATTTTCCAACTTATTTCAGGGTCCAAAGAAAGTATAGTTATGATATTGATTACAGTGTGAGTGATAGCATGACAATGAAAAGCAACAAGGCTACTTCGTTATAAATCACTTCCTTTCTTTTATTCCCCAAACTCAAGAGTTGTTAAGAGAAAATTGTGTATCATTATAGACAAAACTTGGGAGATAAAAAGTTACACCATAATAAAATCTAAAGTTAAGGAACTTTATGGGACCAAACAATTCCATTCCAGTTTTTAAAGATTTTTTCCATTCATTGTTCTCTCAAGTTTTTTTCTAAGTTGAACAGTTAATATGCAATCTTATTAATATCTACCTTCTTTTGCATGGAAATGCACCAGGTTTTTAGAAGCAAAAAGGAATATAAACAGCATCTAAAACCTGATTAAATGTTAGATGACAGTAGTGACATTTGAAAGTATAATGCACTATGTTAATACTCATACTCATGGAACTGGAAAGTAGACGAAATTTTTCACTTTGATCATTTTCTGAATAGCTCAGTTTAGAATAATGAAGGTAACTAGAAAGTGAGGTAATCTTTTATAAGGCATTGATTTTTTTTTTTTAAGGCACTATATAATTGAAGTTGTACTGTCCAATCCAAGGGAAAAATCTTTTAATCTTCAGATAGCATGAAAAAATAAGACCCAGTATTTAAACAGTCCTTTTTAAAAAATAGACTGGTACTGTGAGATATTTCTAGTATGTACTTACGGTGATGGGTGCCACAAATATAAAATATCACTAGATCAGGGACTCGAATGCACTTTTGCTCTTCCTGAATATAGACTGACAGAGAGGAAAATATTTAAAGGAAATAATGAGAAAAGAAAATGTGAAAATTTTATAGGTAGAGGGATGGAATGTTTTGCTTAATGTTCATGTTAAGGAGTGACAAAATGGCTTTGCTGGCACTCACAGCTCCTCACTTAACTGTTTTCTGAGATTTTAAGAGTTACAAGGTATGACTAAAACTAATCTTAATATAAACACTAAATGAGCGTTACAGCCTCAAACAGCTGAGTTAAGGCTTCCCACTAATTCCAGTGATAACAGCTTTTATGCAAAACATTTTTAGAACTCCAGTTTTCAAATCTGTGTTGAAATCTGCATTAACTTTTTAAATATACTTAATGGTAATCATTTTTTCCCTTTTTAGAATTTAGTTGACTTGGGGAGGAAAATTTAGTGAGAATAACAGCAGCACTGGAAGGGGTGGGGGGGACAGGTTTTTTGCCCAAAGTGTAGAAGTGAAACTCAAAAGTTTTATGTCCGACTCAAAAAGAAATTCCAAAATATGAATTTAAATAGTTGGTTTAAGTGTAGCAAAGGAACTGAATCTGACAAATGTCTGGTATTTATGTCTTAAAATATTCTCCTTTATAATAAGTCACACTTTTAAAGCAATACATTACGTTCCCATATTTTTCCTGATCAACATTTATTCAAGAAAAGTGGTTGAATCTAAGTAAGATCAGTGAGCTTTGTTGTGTACTTGCCCTGTTCACAACCCCTAACCCCAAGTTCCACTGTAACCTTGAAAACCAACAGCCCCTGTAATTATAATTTTTAACTACCATCACTTATCTGATTTCATCATTAAGTTTAAAAATCTGTGCCATAGTAACTATGTTGAAATTCAGACAATTTAAAAATGTGACAAATGAGCTTCATGTAAGTTGGTAATAGTTCTGGTACTAAAAGTTGTTGAGGTTTCTAATGTTTACCAAACCTGTTTAGTATTGAATCTCTCTTCCAAGAGGGTCTTCCTAAGACTGCTGTCATCATTTACCCTGAACATCTACAACCTGGGACATCAGATTTTTAAAGGGCTTTATGTGAACTATGATATTATAATTTTTCTAAGCATTTTAAAAAGGATAACAAAATTATGTACTAATTGTGTTCAGAAAAATAAGTCAGGAAAAGTTGATGGTATTCATTAGGTTTTAACTAAATGGAGCAGTTCCTTATATCAATTGTATAGTAAGGAAATAAAACACTAATTTAATGTGTATTCAGTTTAAATGATTATGTATTTTTAAATTGCCAAGAGAAATAACTTTGTACATTTGAAGATTTTTTTCCCAGCAGCTTTTCATCTTCAGTGTCTTAATGTGGAATTTAACCCTCACCAGAAAAGGAAGTTGGCAAAAACAACCTTTCTAGCACAAACACTTTTTTTTTAATGAATAATGGTAGCCTAAAACTTAATATTTTTATAAGGTATCATAATATTGTTTTGTGGATAATTGAAATAAAAATTCTCATTGAATGCACCCATTTATCTTTTCAGCCACTATTCATATTTTCTCATCAATTTTTTTAAAAATTGGTATTGATAGCATATTCTGAATTTGTTCTTCCATTAGGAAAGAAGTGTTCAGTTACGACTCTTGAGCAGAGTTAAATCAATTCTTTATTAAATTCAGATCATTATTGAACTCATTCTATGTGTTTAATGTCCCATGTCAGGTGAGTGACATTTTTACAAGTTGTCTTTTTTTTTTTTTTTTTAATTATACCAGCAACTGCAGTTAATGTATTGTACAACAAAACCTAGGTAATTTGAGTGAAGCTATTCACAGTGAATATGTGTGAAGGATATAAAATGACCACTTTTGACCATAAGGGACTTAATTTTCTAAAAATGAAAAATATGTGAACCTTACTTCTGTGTGTATTTTACTCTTCTATTATAGGTATAATGAAAATAAAATTTTACTAAATTATGAATGGCCAATCTAAAGCATTTATTTTTAATAAGGTAATATCATTATCTTTTACTATTATCTAAAATAATTAGCTTTGTTTTTCCCTAATGATTTCAGAGCAGTACATTTAACCAACAAAAACATCATTTAGTAAACATTTGTTTAATATTTTTATATAGTGTAGTAATAGTTCCTCAGTTTAAGAATGTTTTTCTAGTTTGCGGTTTGCCTTTTAATTTTGCATGTAATTTTTTCTCATTTAAGTTGTACATTTATATGTTGTAAAACCTCCTTTATTATACTTAAAAAGTCTTTTGCATACCAAGATTAAATGTTCATCTTCTCTATTATATTTTATGCTTTCCTTTTTTATATTTCTCTTTAAGTTATCTTTTAAGTTATCTAGGTACAAAATGTGACTTAAGGGTCTAGCATAATTTTGTCCCGTATAGTTAATTTTCCCAGCACCATTTATTGGTTAATCCATTCCCATCCCATTAGTTTGGGTTCTTTATTATGCACATACCTACATATCTGCTTTGTTCAATTAACTTGCCATTCTTCCATCAGAATAACACTTTTAATTGCTAATCACTTGATAATGCAATTTTTTAAAAGATTTATTTATTTATTTATTTGACAGAGAGAGAGAGATAGCGAGAGCAGGAACACAAGCAGGGGGAGTGGGAGAGGGAGAAGCAGGCTTCCTGCCAAGCAGGGAGCCCAATGTGGGGCTTGATCCCAGGACCCTGGGATCATGACCTGAGCGGAAGGCTGACGCTTAACGACTGAGCCACCAGGCGCCCCTTGATAATGCATTTTAATAATTGAACAAGTTATCTTTGCTGTTCCTTTTTTGGGCAAATTCTTGATGAAGTTTAGACTTTATTTTTCATATTCCCCAAAAATTCAAGTGACATTTAGGATTACATTATGCTTATAATTTGATAAGAATTAACATCTTTCAAATTAGTCTTCCTAGCCTGTTTATGCAAATCTTCATTTACATCTCTTAGTAAAGTTCTTCTCTAAGACTTTTTTCTCTGTGGAGTTGGAAGCTGAGTCTCATCTCATCTCATTATACTGCTCTAAAGATGCCACCCAAGTCACTTCTGGAGACCAGGTCCCCACTTTGTTACAAAGAAACCAACTTGTAGAGATGAGGAAGATTGTGCCCCAGGAGCATTTGTTTCCCTAAAATCAGTTTTTCTCTACCCCTTCCTCCAGTTTTTCCTTTTTTTGTTTAAATGACATCACATTGAGTTTCTGTCACCAGCAACTGCAGTCCTGATTAATTAACATTCAAATTGTCAATACAGAAAGGAATACTTATTAAAATAAGCAACACATGCTTCGCATCATCTGTTGGCCCCTCCACATCCACTCTGCTGAAGGCCAGCCTGTACTCATCACTGGGTTCCCTTACTTTGGATTCCTGTTGGGGTAAGCCAGTGAGGAGCTCTAGGAGAAGATGGGAGGAAACCTCAAAGGTCAAGGTATTTATTTCCCTATTTCCTCCTTTTGAGGTTGGGTTGCCTGTGTCCTTCAACCAAAGTTTCCTTTCAATACACCTTTTTTCTCTTTGGGGAGTGATAACAGCTCTCATCCCTTATCTTTTCTGTTTTAGGAGTAGGGGCTTCTAATTTTGGTTACTGCATTAATCCTGTGATTCTCCTATCCTGCCTGCCCTTTTGTAAATATCTTTGATTCATCTTAATTTGAGTGTACTGTTTCCAGCTGGGACCCTAACTGATGTTCCTCATACTACTAATAACTGTATCAGTAGAAAATACCAAACTTAAATTATTACATCAAAGTGACAGTTGATACAAAATAGTAACATTTTTGGTAACAGTAGCAACATACAATATTAAGTGTAAAATTACTGTAAGACTTTATTAACTGGAAAGAACATACTAAATTTTTAAATTGAGGTACAATTAACATACAACATGTTTCAGATGTACACTATAATGATTTAGTATTTGTATATATTTTGAAATGATCACAATAAGTCTAGTAATGTCTGTCACCATATGTAGTTACAGAATTTTTTTTTCTTCTGATCAGAACTTTGAAGATCTCTCTTAGCAACTCTCAAATATGCAACATGGTATTTTTAACTATAGTTGCCAAGCTGTACATTACATCCTGATGACTTACTTATTTTATAACTGGAAGTTTGTATCTTTTGACTCTCTTCACCTATTTCCAACCCCATCTCTGTCAGCCACCAGTCTGTTCTCTGTATCTGTGAGCTTGGTTTATTTATTTGCTTTTTGGGTTCCACATATAAGTGAGATCACACAGTCTTTCTCTTTCTCTGACTTATTTCACTTAGCATAATGCCCTCAAGGCCCATTCAGGTAGCCTCAACTGGAAAAATTTCTTTCATTCCTTTTTATGAGAGAATAGCATTCCATTTTATATACACATTTTATCCATTCATCCATCAGTGGACACTTACGTTGTTCACATTTTGGTTATTCTAAATGCTGCAATGGAGATGCATAGACTTTTTTGTGTTAATGCTTTTATTTTCTTCAGATAAATACCCAGAAGTGTAATTGCTGGGTCATATGGTAGTTCTGTTTTTAATTTTTTGAGGAACCTCCATACTGTTTTCCATAGTGGCTGCAGCAATGTACATTCCCACCAATAGTGTATAAGGTTTCCCTTTTCTCCACATCCTTGCCAACACTTGTTACTTCTTGTCTTGTTGATAATAGCTATTTTATCAGGTGTGAAGTGATGTCTCATTGTGCTTTCATTTGCCATTTCCCTGATGATTAGTGATGCTGGGCATCTTTTCATGTGCTTTTCTTTGGAGAAAATGACTGTTCAGATCTACCCCTTTTTAAATGGATTATTTGTGGGGTTTTTGTTTTGTTATTAAGTTGTAGGATTTCTTTATATGTTTTGGATATTAATCCCTTATCAGATATATGACTTGCAAATATTTTCCATTCAGTAGGTTGCCTTTTCATTTTGTTGATCATTCCTTCTTGAATGAGCTTTGGTGTTTGTTCATAATCTTCCCTTATTATCTTTTTAATGTTTATTGGATCCGTATGGATACTTCCAGTTTTATTCCTGATCTTGGTAATTTGTGTCTTCCTCTTTTTTCTCATTAGTCTAGCCTGTGGTTTATCAGTTGTAGTGATTTTTCTTAAAGAATCAGCATATTCATTGATTTGTTCTACTTTGTGTGCATGCACATGAGTGTGTTCTATTTCATTGATTTCTGATCTTTACTAATCCATCCTTCTGTTTTATTTGCTTTGTTATTTTTGTGGTGTAGTTCCTGTTCTTTTTCTAGTTTTTTGTTTTGTTTTGTTTAAGATTTTATTTATTTATTTGACAGAGAGATAGACAGCACAAGTAGGCAGAGTGGCAGGCAGAAGGAGAGGGAGAAGGGATCATGACCTGAGCCGAAGGCAGCCGCTTAGCTGACTGAGCCACCCAGGCGCCCCCTTTTTCTAGTTTTTTTAAGATGGAAGCTTAGGTCATTGATTTCACATATTTCATCTTTTCTGATCTGAGCATTTAATGCAGTAAATTTTCCTTTAAATACTGCCTTAACTGCATCCCACATATTTTGATATGTTGTGTTTTTATCCATAATTCAGTTCAAGATATTTCCTAATTTTCCCTTCTGAGTTCTTTTTTGACCCATGTGGTATTTATGCTGTTTAATTGTTAAGTATTTGGGGATTTTCCAGATTTTTTTTTTCCTCTCTTTTTTCCCCAAGATTTTATTTATTTATTTGACAGAGCGAGGTATCGAGAGAGAGCACAAGCAGGGGTAGGGGGAGGGAGAAGCAGGCTCCCCGCTGAGCAAGGAGCCTGATGCAGTGCTCGATCCCAGAAACCTGGGATCATGACCTGAGCCAAAGACAGATGCTTAAACCAACTGAGCCACCCAGGTGCCCCCAGATATTTTTCTTCTTTATGTTTATTTGTATAATTTCAACCTTCTTAAATGTATTAACTATATTAAAATTCTGTTTTGTGGCCCAGAATATTCTACCTTGATGAATGTTCTATGAGTACTTGAAAGTATTATGCATCTTGCTTTTGTTAGCTGTAGTTTTCAGCAAGTGTCAGTTTGGTCAAGTTGATTGTGTAGCTTAATCTTCTATATTTATATTGCTTTTCTGCCTATTTTCTATCAGTTACTGAGAGGAATGTTAGAATCCTCAACTATAATGGTAGATTTTTCCGTTTTTCCTTTTAATTCGGTCTTTTTATGTATTATGTAGCTCTTATTAGGTGCATATACATTAGGATTGTTGTGCTTCATGATAAATTGACCATTTTATCATCATTAAATGTCTCCATTAACCCTAGGAATATTCCTTTGGCTAAAACCAAATTTCCATCTGGTATCATTTCCCTTCTCAAGAGCTTCTTTTAATATTTCTAGGGGCACAGATCTGATAGCACTGCATTTAAAAGTTTTTGTTTGACTTCCTTTTTGAAATATGTTTTAGCTCAGTTAAGAATTCTTGGTTGACGATTTTCTGTAGTACTTTACAGAAGTCTCTTCACTCTCTTCTAACTTGCATTATTTCTGACAAAAAGTCTGTTGTCCTCAACTTTATTCTTCTATATGTAAAGGGTCTTTTCTCCCCCTCTGTATTTTAAAAATATAGGCTCTTTATTCTTGGTTTTTAGCAATTTATTTATGATACGTCTTTGCACAACTTTCTTAAAGATTATTCTACTTGGGGTTCTTTGAGATTCTTGATTCAGTGGGTTTACAGTTTTATCAAAGTTGGAAAATTTGAGGCTGTTATTTTTCAACTTGTTTTTCTTCTGGGACTTCAGTTACATGTATGTCAGGCCATTTAATATTGTATCACAGGTCATGGATGCTTTGTCCTTTTCTTTTTTCTGTTTAATCTTTGTGCTTCATTTTGGATAGTTTCTTTTGCTTTGTCTTCATATTCACTAATCTTTTCTTTGGAGTGTCTATTCTGCTTTCAATCCCATACGGTGTATGTTTTTTATCTCAGAAATTCTAGCTTTCATTTTTTTTCTCATTCATACCTCTCTTCATTATGCTTACATTTTCCTCTACCATCTTGAAGGTTTTTATCTGGATATTAGGACTATTGGGTCTGTTTCTATTGAACTTTCTCCTGTATGTGACTATATGTTTCTACTTTTATATATGCCCAGTAATTTTGGTTGGGTGCTAAACAATGTAAATTACAGTTTTGGGTTGCTGAAATTTTTAAAAAATTCTTTTAAATAACGAATTTTGATTTCATGCACATTTTCTTTTTTTTTTTTTTTAAGATTTTTTATTTATTTATCTGAGAGAGAGAATGGGAGACAGAGAGCATGAGAGGGGGAGGATCAGAGGGAGAAGCAGACTCCCTGCTGAGCAGGGAGTCCGATGTGGGACTCGATCCCGGGACTCCAGGATCATGACCTGAGCCGAAGGCAGTTGCTTAACCAACTGAGCCACCCAGGCGCCCTCATGCATATTTTCTACTCTGGCTGGTGGGGACAACCTCTAGGGATTGTTTTGTCTGTTCTTTACTTGGATTCAGTTGAATCCTTTCAAGGTATACATTAAAGCTCTGTTAGGTCCAAAGCAATCTTTAATCTTAGAAGATTTGATCTCTACCCTGCTGAGGATTCTACCTAATATTCCATGTATTATTACCAAATCTTTACTATCAGGGACAGGTACTATTCCTAACCCTGTGCAACTGCCAGTAATTTTTTTTTTAAAGATTTTATTTATTTGAGAGAGAGAGCAAGTGCATGTGTGCGCAAGAGAGAGCAAGCATGAGTGGGGGAGGGCAAAAGGAGAGGGAGAGGCAGACTCCCTGCTGAGCACAGAGCCTGATGCAATTCGGGGCTTGATCCCAGGACCCTGAGATCATGACCTGAGCCAAAGGCAGACACTTAACCGACTGAGCCACCCACACACCCCACCCCCACTGCCAATAATTTTCTTGCCTGTTCTTTCTAGTGGCTCTTAAATTTGAGTAGTTTTCTCTCATTCATGTGCCTATCAGTATTCAACCAAAGTTTAGAAGGGGTCCTTCTGTTCTCTCCCTCTCAGACTATAGCCACATTGGCCTCCACTAATATAAATAAACACTGATTTTTGTCTCCTCAACTCAGTAACACTACAGGCTCTGTTTGTCCCTCCCACCCCCTTTGTGCTGTAGCCTGTAGACAGTGAGTTGGGACAATTGCAGGGTTTTTTGTTTCCTTCTCTCCGGTTAGTCTTGTTCTCCCTATGGTCCATTGTCTGAAGTCCTTTCAAATATTTGAGCTGGTTTTCTGGCTAAGATGGTAGTATAAATCCTGTCCTTTTTACTTTATTTTTCCTAGAAATAACAGAGCTATTAATTATAGTGATTTTTTTTTTTTAGGGTCATTAATTAGAGGGCAACATTTGGAATGTCTGGGTAGGCCTGTCCTGGTATAATAAGCTGATAACAATACTAACAGTTTTCCATAGTTCACAGTTTGCCTTGGGAGAGTCCTAGATGGAATCTGGGGGCTGGTGAGAAAAGCAAGCAGATCCTAAAGTAAACCCTGATCACCACAAGGGCAACAGAAAATGGAGTAGTTTATTCTGAAATTTACCCCTGGGATCCAACTCTGAAAACTCAGAAGGGACACAGGCCTCCTCACCTAGAAGAAAACCTGCTGACATACCTGTGCTGCCACGTGTCCCCCTCTTCCACAACCACCAGACACAGGTCTTCAAGGCCTAGCTTCACAGAAAGGCAAAATGTGATTCTCAATAAATGTTAACGGACATATGAGAAAAAAATAATGGGCATATGAAGACTAATGTGAAGAAAACCACCGTAAAGGAAAAGAAATCAACAACCAAAACTAACACCTAAAGAACCAAACTTAATGGAGGCAACTAATGAAAACTGTTTTGAGAAGGTGTGGCATCCATTTTTTTCCAACAGGGGTGAAGGTACACTAGTCTCCTCATCTGTTGTTTTGCTTTCCCTGATTTTAGTCACCTGTGGCTAGCCTGCTGCCCAGCAGCAGATGATCTTCCTGATGAATCCTCAGAAGGTCAGTAGCCTAACACACTGCGAAAATGCCTAGTGTTCACCTCATGTCATCATGTAGACATTTTATCTCAGAGCATCACAGGAAGGGTGAGTACAGTACAAAAAGATTTTTTTGAGAGACCACATTCACTTTTCTTTGTATACTGATATAATTCTATTTTATTATTGTTAATCTTACTGTGCCTAACTTATAAATTAAATTTTATCATATGTATGTATGTATAAAAAAACATAGTATATCTAAGGTTTGGTACTAAGTGTGGTTTCAGTCATCCACTGAGTGGGGGGAAGTCTTGGAATGTGTCCCCTGCTGATAAGAGGGGACAACCGTACTATGAAAAGAAAATTTGGAAATTCAAAACAGATGGAAAAAAATCCAACACCAAAGGAAAAAGAATTGGAGTAAAAGAAGAAACACAGTTGGAGATCAAATCTGAGTTTGATTATTAAGCCAAAGAACATATCCAGGATTCAGTACAAAAGAACAGAGTCAAAAAGTTTTTTTTTTTCCAGGGGTGGATAATAGATTCAGAAGATCAGTTATCAACCCAATTAAGCTCCAGATGAAGAAAACAGAAGAATGAAGAGGAAGAACTAATGAAAGAAATACAGATGGGGGCGCCTGGGTGGCTCAGTTGGTTAAGCGACTGCCTTCGGCTCAGGTCACGATCCTGGAGTCCCGGGATCGAGTCCCGCATCGGGCTCCCTGCTCAGCGGGGAGTCTGCTTCTCCCTCTGACCCTCCTCCCTCTCATGCTCTCTCTTTCATTCTCTCTCTCTCAAATAAATAAATAAAATCTTAAAAAAAAAAAAATACAGAAAGATTTTCCAGAGGAATATATTGCTTCTGGTTGAAAGGATCCCTCAGTTGTAGAACAGAATTAATTTTTAAATTAATCCTAAACACAAATAGTGACATTTTAAAGCCATTAGGAGAAAATCCAAACTTTTTCTTGAGGGTATTAAAACCCCACCCAGCTTATTCTTTAAAGAACGGGATATTAGGGACACCTGGGTGGTTCGGCTGAGCATCCAACTCGATTTCAGCTCAGGTCATGATCTGAGGGCTGTGATATGGAGCCCCATGTCCAGCTCCACGCCCAAGGTGTAGCTTGCTTAAGATTCTCCCTCCCCCTGCCCTTCCGGCACTCCTCTTCCTCTCAAAAAAAAAAAAAGAATGGGACTTAACACTATATTAATTTGAACTAAGACTTTTATATAATAAAACCAGCATTCAAATCCAAAAGAAAAGGGCATCTTCAGAATACAAAGTACGCAGAATTTATTAACCAGGCCACAGATCCATTCTGAAAAAGTGAATTGAGCATATATTCCAGCCACACACAAAAGTGGGTAGAGCAGGGCAAGGAAAAAGGCTATTTCACATTAACATTTGAATTTCAGACTTCTCTTGGAAAATGAGAACATAAAGCAATCCAGGGCTCTAGTTCCCACTGGACCACTATAAGCTGCAGCTAACTGGCTGCTTTCAAAGAGTAAAGGCCCTTAACTGCAGTCCCAGTGGCCTATTGCTTCGCTTAAACGTTAAGCCTAAGGAGTTCATCCAGCAGGGTTATATGCATCCTTAAGGAGCAGAGGTGTCCTGGGCATCCCTGAAAATATCCCTGCCAGACCCACATAAACACAAATCGATAGAATAACGTCTGTAGCAGTGCTTCCCAAACATTTATTCTTCAAAGCATGCCCCAAAAGTAGGAACTAAAATGGTGTGTGCTGTACTTTAAAGCAAAGGATCAATGTGCCTTCTAATCCATAGCTTTCACCAAGTTCCCTCTTAAACAGTCCCTGCAGTCCAGAGGACAGAGCCCAGGATTTGCAGCCGGAACACTCTGCCACTTACCTAACTAGCTGTGTAGCCTCGAGCCAGTCACTTAATCTCTCTCAATCTCATTTCTACACCACCTTGCAGAGCTGGACGGATAAGAGGTAATGTATTTAAACCACGCCGCCTCAGAAGGGGTGTAATAAAGGGTGACTTGATTCTTAATTTATCGGGTAACAAACGGGCTGAGGTCACTTAGACACCTAGGATTTTCTAACGTCTCCCCAGGCTGCGCCGGCATTAACTTGGGTCAAGAGTGGAGCCCGTAGCCCAACTGTGCTATTGGGCGACCGAACTTTGTTCAGACCCCGCTCCTTCCTCTTGGACGCCGCGCCGGGGAAAGTCCCTTCTCGAGTTTCCCGTCCGGGCGGGGCACGGTCTTGCCAAAACGCTGACGCAGCGCGGGACACCCCTCCCCCCCCAGTCCCGGGTCCTCCGCGACCCGCAGCGAATCCGCGTGAGGGCCGTGCGGGCCAGCACGGGGTTGCAGACGCGGCGGGAAGCGCCAGAGCGTCCAGGGGAGCCGGGATCCTGGCCTGCCACTCGGTCCGGTCAAGTTCTGGTGCGCGGCCGCGCGGCCAATCAGCGCCTGCGGGGCCGGGCTCCGCCCCTTCCGCGGCGCACAGTGTCCGTAGCCGAATTGGCGGCTCGGGAAGCTCCGGGTGCGCGGCGACATGGTGCGCGGCAGGATCTGCAGACTCTTGGTGCGCGACGTGCGCTTCCCCACATCGCTGGGGGGCCACGGCTCCGACGCCATGGTAAGCGCTGAGCGACAGCCGGGTGCCTCTCCCCGCGGACGTCCAGGCCCATGTATGCGCAGGGAGCCCAGCGGGTCGCGGAGGTTCCCCACTTTGGCACCGTTGCTTTTGCAAAGGGGGAGGCCGGGAGGGGAAAGGGAATAAAAGTAACCCGAAACTCTCCACAACTCCTGGGCTTTTTTTTTCTTTCCTTATTTTTTATTTGTTGACGTTTTATACTTCTGTTGTTACATTTATGATTCGCATTTTGCTGGAAATGGTAGAATGCGTAATAAGCAACAACAGCGTAATGCTCTTGTTGGATCCCCACCCACGAAACCCTAGAACACATACTTCTTCTGCACTGAAACCTTGGTGGGGTTCGTGGTGGTGGGCCTGGGTGTTTTGGGTTATGATCCTGCCTCCTCCACAGCTTGCTGTGTGACCTAGAGAAGACGCCAACCTCTCTGGGCATCTTGGGCCCATCTATGAAATGGAGTCACACTCTGGCTGGGAAAGCAGACAAACAAGCTCGTAGTAATTCTGGGGCATGTGCGGGGGGCTGTCATGAAATTACCTGAAAACACTGTTAGAAGGGATTTACACTGTTGAGAGTTATGCAAATACCAGTCTTTGGAGATGTTGTAAAGGCACAGCCTTCTACTTAAATACTGAAGGGCGTGTTTGCTTATTGATAGTGTTTGGAGGGACACTCTCCATCCCTACCATGGTCTAGTGCAGTGGTTCCCAAATATAGGAAGGAGTTCTATACTGGGTCTCCCCGAGGGCTGACACCTACTGGATTCTCATTGCCCTCAGTCCACAGAGGAGAAAAATAAAATTGCCTGGGTCTGTAGGAATGCAGGGAAGTGAGAAACATCCATGTTAGGATGATGGTTACCTGTTATCTGTGTGGAGGGAGGGGAATGAGTACCAGAGGACTCTAATTCGCCCTCTAATGTTGTGCTTCCTAAGTGGGTGGAGGGCACGCTGATACCATTACATTACCTATGCTGTTTGTGAACTTGAAATATTTTTTTAGAAATAGGTCTCTCGTAAAAAAAAAAAAAAAAAAAAAAAAATGCTAACTAGGGCGCCTGAGTGGCTCAGTCGTTAAGCATCTGCCTTCGGCTCAGGTCATGATCCCAGGGTCCTGGGATCGAGCCCCGCATCGGGCTCCCTGCTCAGCGGGAAGCCTGCTTCTCCCTCTCCCACTCCCCCTGCTTGTGTTCCCTCTCTCGCTGTCTCTCTCTCTCTCAAAAAAAATGAAATACATAAATCTTTAAAAAAAAATGCTGACTAAACAAAGTTATTACGTTTAAATGTCCTTTATTCTGAGATTGTTACTCCCGCTTTTTAAAATCTTTGTGTTCCTTCTTATATTATGTTAAATGACTTAAAAAAAAAAAAAACCACCCAGTTGGCAATCCTTTGTGGATCTCCAAAGAAGTGTTTGAAATTTCATTGGCTTGTAAAATTCAAACACTTGAACTAATGCAACCACTTTGCCCCTCTGATGTGTAGCAGCTGTGGGTTAAACCGCTCACTCTCTTAAGCTTTGGTTTTCCTTTTTTTTTCCATTTTTAAATTTTAAATTCAGTTAATTAACATATAATGTATTATTGGTTTCAGAGGTCAAGGTCAGTGACTCATCAGTTGCATATAGCACCCAGTGTTCATTACATGTGCCCTCCTTAATGTCCATCAGCCAGTTACCACTTCCCCCACCCCCTGCCCTTCAGCAACCCTCAGTTTATTTCCTGTGATTAAGAGTCTTATGGTGGGGCACCTGGGTGGCTCAGTCGTTAAGTGTCTGCCTTTGGCTCATGTCATGATTGGTCCTGGGATGGAGCCCCGCATCCGGCTCCTTGATCTGCGGGAAGCCTGCTTCTCCCTCTCCCATTCCCCCTGCTTGTGTTCCCTCTCTTGCTGTGTCTCTGTCAAATAAATAAATAAAATCTTAAAAAAAAAAAAGTCTCTTATGGTTTGTCTCCCTCTCTGGTTTCATATGTTTTATTTTTTTCCTCTCTGCCCCTATGATCCTATGTTTTGTTTCTTAAATTACACACATCAGTGAGATCATATGCTAATTCTTTCCCTGATTGACTTATTTCGCTTAGCATAATAGCCTCTAGTTCTATCTACTTTATCCATTCATCTGTCGATGGACATCACGGCTCTTTCCAAGGTCTCAGTTTTCTTATCGGTGACATAGGTATAATAATATCTGCTTCATGTAATAAATGAGATGCCCATCAGGTGCCTAAATACAGAGAAAGCCATCAAAAAGTATTGTCTAATTACTATTTACATATGAGGAAACTGAAGTAGAAGGGCCTCTGGCCTAGATTTTTCTCTGCTTTGAATTTGTTAAGTGTTAAAGTAGCCCGGTTTTAAGTAGAATAATTTTAAGAAATGGAATTTGTCTCTGGGCCTAAGTTGTTTATGACCTCAGGGTCAAGAGAAGTTCTCTGATACCTGTATTGCAAACTCATAAATACTTAAGTATTTATCTTCCAGAGATATGGGGTGTGTTGTGTGCTGATTCTCATGTGCCTTCTTAATAGAATGTGCTACTTTGCAGTTCTGGGAGGTATTGCTTCCCAAACCCTCATGACATGCTGAACTCAGCAATTCAGCTCTGTTCAGCACTTAGAAGCAGAGGAGGCTTCCTGATCAGAAGCAGGATATTTTCATGAAGGAGCCCTGAGACTGCCCCCAAATCTGTTAAAAGTAAAGGATTCAGCTGTGATTTTTTTATCGGCCTTTTAGGAAACATGGAGCACTCAGACCTGTACTTATAAATTGCTTGCTTGTTGAGGCACTCATCAAGGTTCCAGAGAGCTCCAGGGCTGTCGGCTCTTAGCCCAGCTCCAGCTGACACCCTCCCCTTACCACCACCACTTCCCAGCCAGTCATACTTTCCCTCTCCTTTCCCCATTGTCTGCTGAGCTCCCAGGAGTGGCTGTGCTCCCAGACCACTCTCTCCTCTGGCTCCCATTCCCGCACCCCCAGCAGTTAGAAAACTGCCCACTGCATCACGGAGAAGACTGAAGACAAATGCACCGTGGGCCCCATCTCCACCCATCAGCCTCCAAACTAACCCTCTCATCTTTCCCTTTATTCTGTGAGTCCTATCCTCCCAGACAAATCTGTGTCCCCATCCCCACCCTTCTTGACTGACGAGGCCCCCATTCTCATCCCCTCCATCTCCAGTATTTTCTTCCTCAGTCTCTTTTCCCAGTGGTTCCTTTTCTATCCCATAGAGACAGGGATTCCCACTTTGGAATCACCTTTCCTTGACCCTAACATCTCTCTTCTTCCTTCTGTGTCTGCTCCTTCCCCACCAAAGACTAAATTACTGGTTCATCCCTGTTGCCTCCAACCTTTACGCTTACTTCCTCCTTCATCTGAAATCTTCTGTCTCCTTCCTTCTCTTGGGATTGACTGTTTTTTCTGCTTCCAGGGTCCTTTCTCCGGGGCTGCGGGTCATGTTGTCAGCTGCCTCCTGCCATCACTTCTACACCCTGACTTCGGCTGCTTCCTTACTGGCCTCCTTCTTCCCTCTGCAGGGCTCAGGCCCCAAGGGCCCTCCTGTCTCACGGTTTGCTCCCAGTAAGACCCCGTCTGTGTGTACAGCTTCAGTCCTCACTGGAAAGCTCCCCATCCTCAACCAACCAGCTCAGATTCTATTTTCATCATAAAGTCTCCTCCAGCTTCAAATGCATCCCACTCATAGTGCTCTCTGCCTGGCTTCCATAGTTTGTATCTCTCCCAGAGACTTACCATGTCCTGCCTCTTGCTATTAGAGTTTCTATAACCATGGCTTCTAAACTATAACTTTCTCTCTTTTTTTTAAAGATTTTATTTATTTATTTGAGAGAGAGAGCATGAGAGAGGGGGGAGGTCAGAGGGAGAAGCAGGCTTCCTGCTCAGGGACTCGATCCTGGGACTCCAGGATCATGGCCTGAGCCGAAGGCAGTCACTTAACCAGCTGAGCCACCCAGGCTCCCATAACTTTCTCTTTATTTATTTATTTATTTATTTATTTATTTATTTATTTATTTATTAATATTTTATTTATTTGACAGAGACACCGAGAGGGAACACAAGCAGGGGGAGCGGGAGAGGGAGAAGCAGGCTTCCTGCTGAGCAGAGAGCCCGATACGGAGCTTGATCCCAAGACCCTGGGATCATGACCTGAGCCAAAGGCAGACGCTTAACTACTGAGCCACCCCGGTGCCCCACTTTCTCTTTTTTTAAAGATTTTATTTATTTGAGAGAAAGAGAGCATGAGCAGGAGGAACAGCAGAGAGAGAAGGACAAGCTCCCCACTGAGCAGGGAGCCCGATGCAGGGCCTGATTTCAGGACCCGGGATCATGACCTGAGCTAAAGGCAGATGCCCAACCGACTGAGCCACCCAGGCTCCCCTAAACTCTAACTTTCTTAAGGGCAGACGTGTCTGTGCCCCCTCAGCAACCTGCACAACCTCTGATATGCAGCTGGTGCCCAGCAACCCTTCACACCGAATGCTCTCCACTAGGCTTTGATACCAGACAAAGGCCTTCTGTGTGCCTCCTCCCCTTCCCTGAGCACAGGGATTTAAATTCTGCTTTAAACTCGGTTTCCGGGGCGCCTGGGTGCCTCAGTCGGTTGAGGATCTGCCTTCGGCTCAGGTCATGATCCTGGGGTTCTGGGATAGAACCTCACATGGGGCTCCCTGCTCAGCGGAGAGTCTGCTTCTCTCCCTCTGCCCCTCCCCACCCCCAGCTCATGCTGTCTCTCTCTCACCTGCTCTCTCTCAAATAAATATAATCTTTAAAAAAATAAACTCGGTTTCCTATCTGTCAGATAGGGATAATAGCACCTACTTTATAATATTGTTGTAAGGATTAAATTAAATCAAGTAGCTTTTAAAATAGTTTTTCAGAGCAACAAATACTGTGTAGTAATAATAGTAACAATAAAAACATCAATTGTCACTGCCCTATGCAAAAAGACATCAATAGTTGCATCCTACATTCCTTATTGATGCATTCAGATCTTCTGCCTGGCTTTTGGGGGTCTCCATTATCTGCCCCCACACCACCTATCCAGTCTTGTCTTCATTCACTTGCCACCCTGGTGGCCCAGGGGCCTTTCACTTCTGTCTCACAAGGCTCGGGGTTTCCTATGGCTCTCCCTTGCCCCTGCCTTCACTTGTCTCCTTGCCCATCCTAGTGTCTCGGTCCCCTGCTTCCTCTTTCCTTGCTCCCTTGCTCTTCCTGGGGACTTCTCACACAGTAGTTCTCACCTGCTTCTCCCTACTGAGGGGAAATTTCTGGAGACAGACTGGTTTTTTCACTTCTGCATCCCTCATCCCCCATATCAGCAGGTAGTGTTGAGTTTCATCATAGTCGGTCAGTAAACACTTACCAAAATACCATTTGATAGTAGCAAGTTTTAAAAAAGAACAAAACAAAAAGCGGGCTAATTTGTCCTTAAGTTTTAATTCTTTGTTTCCGCCCAGCGATCTCTGAACCAGCGCCATTGTCTTTTTAGCCCTGCTACAGACTGCAGTGAAGATAAGTCCAGTTTTCTGTGAGGCTTTCTGAAGGCTTGGCTGCTTCCATTTGAGGCTGCTTGTGAATACAGCTCTGTTCAGAGAGCTGGCAGAGGTAGCTTAGGCAAAAACTCCTGGATTAAAATCTGAGCTGATCATCAGAGGAGGCCTAATGGCAAACTGGCACTGAAAATGTATGCATTGCCCTTGTTGAAATGATATGAATCTGTCAGGGGGACTTTCCCTTTGTCCATTCAGAACTCCTCCATTTTGGGGGGGCACACCAAGGCTTGCATCAGACTCGAGCTCCTCTTGAACGTTCCCTGTTGCGTTTTCTAGTCTTACGTGATGTACTGAGGGGTACCTTTGGGTTTCTCATGTTTGCCTTGTGGGGCGGGGTGCGTTTCTCCTGCAGCACACAGACCCTGACTACTCGGCTGCCTATGTCGTCTTAGAGACCGATGCGGAAGACGGGCTCAAGGGGTACGGGCTTACCTTCACTCTGGGAAAAGGCACGGAAGTTGGTGAGTTGAACATTCTCGTTAAGGTTCCGGAATGCTTCGTTTTCACTTAGATTCCAGTTGTGACCTTACTTTTCTCTGTATTTACGCTGTTCAGGGTGAGTAAAGACAATGTTTCGTGGTTTGTTATTTGTTTCATGGGGAGAAATGAAAAGGCGGCAGAACTCGGCCCTTCTCCTTGCAGGGGTCAATGGACTGCGGGCATATCCGTGAATCTCGGCCTGTTTCTCTGCCTGAGCTAGGCGGGCGGCTGAGGGACATGACAGGGACAGATGGGCACTTGTGTGGCAAGGCTTATTGGGATGTGCACAGCGAGCCACTTGCTCTGCAAAGTACTGCACAGCGAGTGGTTTCAGGCCCACTGCTCCTCACGGTGGAAGGGCCTCTGGCTGCCCTGTTTCAGAGCTGGTATCTGGGCAAAGCAGGTTGTTCACTGAGCTATGAGTACAGTTCTCTCAGAATTGGAGAGAGCTCAGTGGGGGTCTTGAGGCCCCTCATTTTTTAGATAAGGAGACTGAGGCCCAGATGGCTGCTCAGCTAGCCACTCCCTGAAGTGCTTTCTTTCTACAACATTTTTAAAAAAGATTTTATTTATTTATTTGAGAGAAAGAGAGAGAACATAGAGGGAAAAGCAGGCTCCCCGCTGAGCAGAGAGCCTGATGTGGGGCTAAATCCCAGGACCCTGAGATCATGACCTAAGCCGAAGGCAGAAGCTTAACCGACTAAGCCACCCAGGCACCCCTCTTTCCACATTTAAATACAAATTATTTGTTTGATTTTTGTTTTGAAATACTTAATCCATGTACAAGGTACAAAATTCAAGAAGTACAAAAGGTGACCTTTGCCAGATCAATTTCTATGGATCATTAGGGTCTGAAGCCAAATGATGACAGTTGAGGTGTGAGGATCTAAGAAGGAAGGAAACAGATTCTCTAAATTTGGTGGTGATGCAGTAGAACCTCTCCCATGATATTTGCACTGTCAGCTCTCCCTAAGATGTAAAATAGAAGTCTTGCCCCACTGAAAGATTTTAATATTGTCAAGCAGATGAAAGGTGAGTGTGCACACGCACGCACGTGTGTGTGTGTGCATATGTGTGTGTGTGAGGACAAGGGAACCTTTCTTGCACTTTAAGTGGATGCGAGGTGGCCACTATTCCACTCTTCACAGGGCTGGCCTTCAGTCGTGCCCTCAGCCAGTTCTGTAAGAGACTTCCCTTGAGCGCTCCCATGTGTCAGGCACTGGAGAGATCATTTTAGTGAGATAGAGAAAGGGGACAGAATCCTGCATACACGGAGAAGGAATGCACAAACTTCTCAGGGACACAGCCATAGGAGAAAAGATCATGCAGTGTGAGAAGGACAGTTCTTTAAAAGCTGGTACAAGTTACACAGAAGTTTAGTTCATTGTCCAGGAGGGTCTTGGGCAGCTTCAGAACAGAGGTGAGCCTGTGAGATTAGTCTTGAAGATTATTCCTTGAAGCTAGGAATTTGCCAGGTAGCGGGAGGAGACTCGGCAACTATTCCCTGTCTCCCTCTCCATTAAGTCAACCATTTGCTGTTAATGTTTTCCATAAGGCAGTGCCCGCTGACCACGACAGGTTTGTGAGCCGTGTGTCAGCTTCTCCTGCAACTTTGTCTCTGGTGTAAGTTGAGTACTTTATGAAGCCGCCTTCTCCATTCTGCAGACCATATAAGGCGGTCCCCAAGTGTTGCGTAACACTCAGCAAGCTTACAAAATATGTTATGGGAACGGCCATTGGAACCACTCTGTTAATAGCTGAGACTTTGAACTTTGCTGACTCCGGCTCGAGGTGGAGGGACCCTGTGTGCTCACTGAGACACAAGATAGGAGATAGGAGGCTCCTCTCCCTGGTTGCTGAGCTCTGTGCTTTGGGGCCTTCGCTGACCTGTCCCTCCTCCACTCCCATCCCCCAGCCGTCCTGATGGGCATCTCGGCCAGGCGTAAATCAATTTCCATCTCTCTACGCCTTTAATAAACGGCTCTTTTGCGGTGATGTAGTCCGCTTCTGCCTTTTGTCGACCACAACATGACAGAACCCGTTTTAACTTTAACCTTGCTCCATATTTCAGGTAATTTACCACGGTCTCACTGAATGTGTTACATGGCATTCACATTAACATTGAAAAAAATTCCATTAGCTCATCACAGTTCTGTGCCTTTGTCAGCCTACTTACCTGGTAGTTCATTCTTTTATGATCGGAAAAAAAAAAATTAAGAAATAGTGGTTTCCTCATTACTGTGAAGGCAGTGCTAGTATGTGTGTGTGAGAAACGGAGGGAGGGTTTTAGTTATTTTTTTAATAGATAGAATAAACCAATATAGTTTTTTTTTTTTTTAATAGAGGAAAAAAAGATGAAGAAAGAAGAATTTCTAAAGAGACAAAAAGAGCTGTAAGGGTTCACACCAGCCCTCGGGCTCAGGCACCCATGGTCATTCATAGGCTTTATGGACATGTCCTTCCTGGGCCAGGGGATCCCTAGGAGTTAGTCAGCAAGGCACTGCCTTCAATGGCCAGTTTTTTCCAGATGAAATCTCCCACCCATGGCAGCAAAGCAAACCTGAAGTAGACTGTCCCATACAGTGGATGACCACCAGTACCCAAATTTCTGTCAAATGCACGAAATTTTAGTTAGTTTCTTGCAGTGCCCTCCTTTTGAGCAAGGACAATCTACATACTCTAGATGAATATATTAGTGCTGCGTCTCTGGGAAGCTGTAAAAGAGGAGGTCATCCTCAACTTGTGTTAAATGCGTTTGCCATGTGGGGCAAGCCGGAGGAGTGCTTCATCAGTGATTTCTGGCCACCATCTCATCAACGAGATGGAGGTTTTACTAGATAATAGTGTACCTCTCTGTGACTTGCTGACAGACTCTTCAGAGGTCTTTAATCTATGAGCACCAACCATTAAGGCGTGAGGAGGATTCTGTCTTCTCGCGGTTCTAGGGAATACATGTCTGAACTGGAATGATTCTATATCCCATTAACAAAAGCCCTAGAGAACATGGAATGGTTGGTCCAGCCCTAATGCTGTATTTAACAGCAAGTGTGCAATCATCTGAGTGCTCTCCACATAGAGGCCAGTCACGTCCTGACAGCATGTTTCATATACTGAAACGGTCTTTCTCTTAGGATCTGGCCGACTCTCCAGCTGTCCTACGAAATGGTCTGAGTCATATCGCAGAAATGGCAACACCAAACAAGTTTATCAAAAATTTTTGTAACAAATTAATTGCTTTGGGGCTAATCAGATGACTTGATTTGATTATTTTGGCCATTGATGTATAGACTGTTTTTCTAGAATGACTAAAAGGTAGAAGGGTCTCTCCCATTCAATTTGTTACTTATTCTTCATCTGAAATAACACAATAAAGCCTTCAGTAGAATACCAAAAACAAAAAACAAAAAAAACAGTGGTCATGCTGAACCAAATTAAGTTTAACTTTCAAATTACTTAAGAGTAGTATATCATAAGTAAGTCAATAGGAAGAAATGTAATATTTAAGAAAAGTATTTTCATGTACTTTAACATTTTACATGTATTAGGCTTATTGCAAATTCATTTCATCTTTGTGTGTTATGTTGTGAATTCAAGATATTTTCTATGCTTGACAATAATTAGAAGTTCTTTTTTTTTTGGTGATAAGTCAGGGTCTTCTTACTCCTTAGGAACAACGAACTAGCAGGGTTTGGTTTTGAAACTGCCTGTACACTTTCCAAAGTGAACAAGAAAATAGATTGGGAGTATGGCTTAAACTTTTGTCTTGATGGCTCTGTTTCTCGCACGGCAACCATTCAAAATATGTTTGCTCTACTCAAATGAAGCTCCATGTATGGATTAACAGCTCTTCCATATGTATGATATTACTTACGACAAACACAGAAGATATATTTGGGACAGTTTTTAAAAACATGTACCTTTTGTATTTGAAGTTTCTTTCATAAAACGCCCACATTAGTTTGTGGTGTTTTCATGTCTTAATTTATTGACTTCATACCAAAACATACACAAGAATTGAATCCTTACTTAATAGTTGTCTGTGCTGTGAATGCCCTCGCCCACCATGTGCTTAACAAGGACCTCAGGGACATCGTCGGTGACTTCAGAGGCTTCTACAGGCAGCTCACAAGCGACGGGCAGCTCAGATGGGTAAGGGGCCAATTTTATAAAATGCTTCTATGAGTAATGTTACTAAGGTCTAAGATGTCCTTTGATGGCAACAAATGTGAAAACAGAAACAGGCTTACAATTCTAAGGTCAAACATGGTATTGAGATAAATTAGGGCTTGAACGATTTAGACAGTATTTGGAGGTAATTGATTTCTTTCTGTAAGACTTGAATCTGGACATATTTGGATCCTGAGACCCTACGGACTTCATCTCTACTCCTACTCCTTGAATGGAAGAAGTGTTCTAGACCCTCTAGAAGATTAGGTACCGAATCGGCAGCCTTTCTGGGGGACAGAGTATGTGGGTAGTATTGGAGTTGGGGGAGGAAGTTATTAAAGCCAGAAACATAAGAGAAGAGCCAAGTTAAGAAGATAGAGACCAGAGTACTTTTATGTGTAAAAGTCTATATTTTGAACCCTAAGTTCAAGGCATGAAAAGAGTGAGGCTCTAGAGAAAGGATTCTGTCCCACTAAGGTCAGTCCAATAACTGGGTCTTTGCCCTTGTCTTCTGACAGCAGCTCTGTGTTTTGCTACTTCTCAGGCTCTCATCCAGTCATGGAGAAAGGCACAAGGGAAGGCACTTGCCATCTTGCCTTGGATTTCATTTTGAACTTCCTGCAAAGCACGTTGAATTTGCTTTTCAAGGCATTCCCTTGAAGAAACTCCCACTGGCCAAATCTGGGACAATTCAAGGATCAAAATAAATACGTTAGTAATGACTTGTAACTCATGGAAAAACATAAGAATCCATGGGTCGGTCCATTTAAGGTAGTGAACAAGCAACCAGGAAAAGCTTGTCATTATAATAGAGTAAAAACTTAATGTAAAAAGAATGATAATGTTAGACAATCACCGTATTGCAAATATTGTAGCCATAACTGATTGAGGCAAGATTCATCAATGCATGCCCAATCTCTGTACTTAGAAAAGGAAAATGGTAACCTCACAGTGCAGCAGTGCTGGACCCTGCCTTACCTAAGGGCTGGAAGATCATACCCCTATTAAAAAACCAAAATGACATTATTGTCTGCTTAGAACTTGTGCCAAAAAATTATGACCTGAATCCCAATTATGAAGGAACCACAGACCAACCCAAACTGGGGACACGGTTACAAGTCCACTAGCCTGTGTGCTTTAAAAATGTCAACACATAAAATCTTTAAAAAAAAAAAAGGGCACCTGGGTGGCTCAGTTGGTTAAAAATGTCAACACATCTTTAAAAAAAATTAGAAAAATTGTTCCAGATAAAAAGAGACTAAAGAGTCAGAACAAATGCAATATGTTAATAAAATAAAGTACATTATTGAGATAATTGGCAGAATTTGAGTATGGACTGTCTTTTAGGCAGTAGTATTCTATCAATGTCCTATTCCCCAAATTTGATCATTGTACTACTGCAGTTATGTGAGAGAATATTCTTGTTTTTAGGACCTACACAGAAGTTTTTAGGGTTCGAGAGGCATGATATCTGCAACTTAAATGGTTCAGTAAAATCAATTTTATTTATATTATATATGTTCTATTTGTATATGTATATGTGTGTGTATATATAAGTACATACATATACATAGAGGTGGGGGGAATATACAAGAGTTTTTTGTGCTGTTCTTGCAATTTTTCCATAGGTTAGAAACTATTAAAAAAAAAAAAAAAAAACTTAACCTCTACATGACCTTTTACTGATGCCTTTTAAGTCCTGAAATGTGTCCCTGGCTAGGAGACCTAAATCTCTTTCATTTCTAAGACGTGCTGGTGTGTTTTGCTTCCTAACCAGATCGGTCCTGAGAAAGGTGTTGTGCATCTGGCTACCGCGGCCCTTCTCAACGCTGTGTGGGACCTGTGGGCCAAGCAGGAGGGAAAGGTAACTCATCAGAGGAGCACTTGGGGGGCTCTGTGGAATAATCCGACGCATGGCAGAGGGATGAACACTTCCTCTATGAGCAGCCTTCTGATGACAAAAGACATACACAGCAGGCCTCCAAAAGAAATATAGAGAATTGTTTGATTCTTTTTCTCCCTGGAAGTAGTTAGGAAACTAAAGGAGTCAGTTATAAAGGGCTGAGAAAGAAATGGGAGGGCAGCAAAGGTGAGGGGTTAGGAGGCAGCGTTAGAGACCCTGGCACGCAGGTGGACCAGAGGACAGGTGTTTGAGAATGGGAGTTGGCATTTACTTTCAGGAAAAAATGGGTACTTTACACATGTTTTACTATTCTTTTCTTTCTTTCTTTTTTTTTTTCTTTTTTCAAGCCTCTGTGGAAGTTACTTGTTGACATGGTAAGTAAATTCTTTAACATTATAACGTTAAATAATTATGATAACGTAACATAAATGAGATGGACTTCACAGATTACTTGCCTTTTGATAATCGGTAAATATATTCAGGATTGTCTCTGGATCACTATAGTGATGATAAAGCAAACACCCACTAACCCCTAGTATTTCTTTTCTGATATTTGAAGTAACAGCTGGCTGTGCTCACATAGGCAGAGTGGTCCAAGGAAAGCACTGAGTTTAGGTCCTGCCTCCCCCCACTGTGGAGTTTCCATGTGTAATGCAAATTCTCTGAGCCTCTGTTTCCTAACTATGAAAAGGGGATAGTCGTCACTTCTCTGAGAACCTCATAGAATTGTTTAAAGACCAAATGATAAAAGTGCTTCCTGAAGAGCAAGACTTTATTAGTAAGATATTATTATCTTATACAATACATAAGATATTATTATTAAGATATCATCTGGTCACTTTGAATTTAAAAGAAAGTGATGGATCAGACTGTGGTGGTCTCCACTGTCTGATTCTGGAAGGGAAGGAGCCAAATGCTGAAGATAGGCACCTCGATGTTTCCTTTTTTCCTTGACCTGTTTATGGCAGGGTCGAGCACCTGGCAGCTGAGGAGGAAAAAAGTCTGGACAAGTTAAGGGGAGTGAACTTCAGACCGAGGCAGACCTGGTTTTGAATCTGGGCTCCACCACTTACTGGCAGGTTGACCTTGGGCATGTCACTTAACCTCTGAGCATTAGCTGGCCTCAGGGTGATGTCTTGCATGGTGGTTGCTAAAACTCTGGTGGTCAACTAATGAAGGCGCTGTTATTATTTGGCATCACAATTCAGGAAACACGAAGAACACCATGGCCTTGAAGACTGTAGGTGGGCAGACATTGCCTCTTCTCTGGGAGAAAATAAAAAGAGGCGGGCTCTCACACCATCTGTCTGACATAGTTGCTGGCGGCGTGGGGCCCCATCCAAAGGGGAAGGACATGAGCTGCCTTTAGGCTCAAGGTCAGCCTTTCAGAGGGGTGTAGGAGGTGGCTTCCAAAACTGACTGGTTTGAGGGCCTCTAGAGAAGATGCCTGTGACTTCATTCTTTTGGATCCTATTTCCTGATTCAGTAGCAGCCAATAGTCTTGAAAGGGGCAGAATCTCAGCATTGAAAGAGCTTTTACATTTTTTTTAAAGATTTTATTTATTTTTGAGAGAGAGCGTGTGCACATGAGCACGAGCAGGGGTGGGGGCAGAGGGAGAAGCAGACCCCCCGCTGAGCTGAGCAGGGAGCCAGTTGCAGCACTCGATCCCAGGACCCTGGGATCATGACCTGAGCTGAAGGCAGACGGTTAACCGACCAAGCCACCCGGGTGCCCAGCTTTTACGATTTTTAACAGACCAGTGGAGTACTGTTGGTCACAGTACAACGTGAGTGGGAGTGAAGCTACTGGTTGCTTCCCAGCTATTAGACTGGGATGGGAGGGGTCTCAGCCAGAGGCCCAGCCGAAGATGTCCGCCTTGCCAGCGTGGCCAGAGCAGTGAACCAGGGGCAGGAAGAGTGGGGGAGAGAACAGCCAGTGATGGTCCAGGGCCAGGCTGTGCGCTGTGTCGCTCATGGTGAATCCGTTCTGTTCCTGTCGGTGAAGTGAATTGTCCCAATTTGACGAGAGGATGGCCCACGGTCAGGCTGCTAATAAACGGTGGGCACAGGGTTGACCCTGGAGGGCCCGGCTCTGAGACCAGCCTTCTTTCCTCTCCCACTGAGCTGCTCCAGGATCATGGTGAGCCCTGAAGTGTGGAGAAATGACCTATATGTAGAGGGACGCCAGGCGCTCATCTCACCACTTAACTCGTGCTGAGTGCTTGCCTCCTGCCCGGTCCTCCTTCCAGGAGCCGTGTTAGTTGAGCTGGTGGAGCCTAGGTGTTGGGGAGGGGAGGGGTTGCCATACGAGGGCCTGAGGCTGTCTTGGGGAGGTGGCACCGACCTTCTCAAGAGCTCTGTACCAAGGAATGACAGAACCAAACAATTTAACACAAATCCTGAAGGCCCTTTCCCAGAAAGGGTAAGTCCATCCTTAGAGACATAAGCTGCTTGTGAATTGATCTGGGCCTTTCCCCTCTCCTGTTACGCTGCCAGGACCCCAGGACGCTCTTATCCTGCATCGATTTCAGGTACATCACAGACGTCCTGACAGAGGAGGAAGCCTATGGTGAGTCATACTCGAGTAACGGAACTGGAAGTTTTCTAGTACCTGCTGATGTGTAAATAATGTAGTAGCATGCTGTGTTGTCTGAAAAAGTGATGGTGCTTCTTATTTTTTTCCAGAAATACTGCAGAAAGGTCAAGTTGGTAAAAAAGAGAGAGGTGGGTGGTGAGGAAATTTCCTTCATTGTTTTTGCTTTCATTGTCCTTTTGAGGGTCCCTGTCCTCTTGGGGTTTGCATCATCTTCCCAAATGTCCCGTACCCAGCAGCCAGGCCCTCTGACAAAGGGTTGCATCTGGATGAAGCAGCTCCCTGGGTGTGACAAATAGGAATACCTGGGCTAGTTTGACATCCTCGGTAATTGCATGATTGTGAATGTGGCCAGAGGCTGGGCTTGGGGCTGGGTGCACATGAAAGGCAGGGTCAGAAGGAGAACAGGCTGGATCCTCCAAGGGAGCAGCTTAGCTAAAGGCAGTTGTAATTCTGAAGGCGCCTGGAAAGCACAAAATGTTGACAAGCATTGTGTTTCCCCAGAAGGGCAAATGCTAATGCACGGCTACCCTGCCTACACCACGTCGTGCGCCTGGCTGGGGTACTCCGATGACACGCTGAAGCAGGTGGGCACTGGAACCCGGTTTTGTAGACAGGTTTTATATTCCTGGCTTTCTGGCATTTTCTTGTTAGCCTTTCTAAATCATTATGGATCCAAAGCCCCATCCTGAAAGTACTTACACCGGAGCGAAGTAAAGCCACTCACATTGTGGGTGTGAGACTCTGTGACCTAGCATGTCCCACCTCGGCTTCTGGAAGGTGACAGCCCGGGATTTGATTCCTAGGCAGAGGCAGCAGGGTCACATGGTACTGTGCTCACTGAACCATGCTGAGCCTCGGTTTCCTCCCTGTGAAGTGGGGAAATGATACGTACCTCGTGGGTGGTTTGGGGGACTCAGAATAATGCTGTGAGTTGTGTAAGGCCCGTAGCCCGGTGGCTGGCACACATCATGCCGTCAGAGCCTGGTTGATTTATGACTTTCCCACCACCCTTTACACAGCTGAAAGACTAGCTTCTGTTTGGTTCCCTTACATCCACGCGTTCTATGGATGCTGCAGAATATCCTGGCTTTAAGAAGGGGGACCTAAATGCTCCATTTCCCTTTTAGGAATGTTGTGAACAATTCAAGAAATTGTTCCCCTAGAGATGAGGAAAGAAAGTCATCCTACAAGTACAAGGAGTTATGCTCTGTTGGCTAAGGCGTTCCTGCTCTTAATTCACCAGCACGTGGTTGTTCCTCCGGTTCATGCGGCAGCCAGTGTTTGTGAAAGCACATCAGAGACAACTGGGGTTCTCATTAGACCAGAGAGAGCGTTTGGGTGTGTGATGGTGGCTGTGTCCCTTTCTCCCACAGCTCTGCACGGAGGCACTGAAGGACGGCTGGACCAGGTAACTTGTGTGTGTGATGATGCGCTTCACTCTCCCCGTCACGACAGGCTTGCCAGTGGAGAGGAGCCAGGAGCAAAAGGCACCAAGGAGGCCAGGATTCATCCAGAACAGTCTGACACGTAGGGACGCATGGGAGAAGTTTCAGCGTAGGCCAGGCTCTTCCTCCAAAGATGAGATGTGAGTCCTAGTGAGAATCCTAGAACATCAGACTTGAAACAGCTTGAAGATGGTCAATCTCAAGCACTAGTCTAGGATAGAAATCCACTCTTTACTACCAGTAAGAAGCACTGATTCCATGCTTGAAAACCTACAGAGGCAGCGAGCCTAACCGGTAAAAGGCACTTCTGCGTTGTTGAGGGCTGCACGCGTTAGAAAGAGCTTCCGTGTATCGAAACCTTCCCTTCCGGAGAAGTTCCAGTCACTGGTTCCAGTTTTCCACAGTCTCCAGGCGCCCCCTCACCCCCTCCAGTGGCAACCCTTCTCCTCTGCAGGCTGTTTCTCTCCAGACCAACCATTGGCTCTTCTCTCCTGTCTCTCTCCTATGTGAATATGGACCCCTGGACGTCCTAGGGTCTTCCTCTGGATGAATTGTGGTTGTTGGGGGCTCCCAAACCCGACACAGTGCAGGACACAGAGGGACCATCATCTCGTGATGGGGGGTCACCGTGAGTCTATCTGTGTAGCACACGGCGGGAAGTCCTGCCTGTGCTGGATCAGCCGGCTCTCCGCAGACTCTGGGCGTGGCCACGGGCCTCCTGCTGGGCAGGGGCGTCCGCATTCCCTGGGAGCTTGTCAGCAATGTAGACCCTCCACAGCCTCTTCCCAGACCTGCTGCGCAGGAATCTGCATTTTAACGAGATCCCATGGTAAAGGGTGATTTGTGTGCTTGCTAAAGTTTGAGAGGCACTGAATTTTTGTTGACTCCTCGGCGAAATAGAGTTGGGGAGTGAGACTTTGAAGGAGGCAGCCTGAAGCAGGGGAAAGGGGCTTGGGTTGTGTTGGATTTGGAATCAACCTCTTGCCTTTTCCCTTCGTCTCCTGCACGTACTTGCTGTGTGATCATGAGCAAATTGCTCAGCCTCTCCAGACCTCATTTTCTTTCTCTATAAAATGGGAATAATATTAATTCATGATTCTCCTTGCAATAAGATGTTTTTATCGGAAAAGGGCCAGCACAGCTGGGAGTCATAACAGGTGCTCAGTAAGCGTTGATACCCCTCCCCCCTCCACGTGCTCAGGAAAGGTGGGAACAGTTATACCCAGTGAGTCACAGAAGGCTGAGGAGCAATTTCAGAGGCCTCCCAGCACAGAAGCCTGGCATCTGGAAACTGGAGCTCCCATCTGGGACAGAAACGTCTTCTTGAGTGTGTTAGTGCTGAGTGGAAGAGAGAGAAGCAACGAGTGCCAGGCTGTGTGCTGCGAGCGGGGCTTTCTGTTGGCACAGAGCGTAGGCACCGAGGAAAGTAGGGGGAAAATGTGGAGCAGTCCCTGAGTGAGGGAGAGGAGACTGGCCTCGCCCACGGTGGTGCTGCCTCCCCCGCGAGGGGGTGACCACGCGCTCTCCAGACACCTGAAACCGCGGCTAGGGGTCGTGGGGAGGAGGTAGAGACCCGGCTCTGGAGACTATTTGGGCATCTGAACAGATGAAGGGAGCTCCCTGCAAGGGGTCAGCTCTAATATAAAGGAGACCTCTGCCGCTTCTCCTTCTGTGACCGAGTCACGTGAGTCCCCAGCCTCAGGCGCCTGCAGCCCGAGGCCCACCTCTCCTGAGCTTGTAAGGAGCCGCGCAGGTGGAGGTCTTTATCAGTCAGACTCTTTACATTCAGGGTGTGACGGGGCTGGCCCCTTGTCCCAGCCTCCTCTTCTCTTCAGTGCTGACTGGCTTTTTGTTCTTCGTTCCTTGTCACAGCGCAGCAAAAACTCAGTGTTGTTAAAGATGTGACTGCTCGGGGCACCTGGGTGGCTCAGTCAGTCAAGCGTCTGCCTTCGGCTCAGGTCATAGTCCCAGGGTCCTGGGATTGAGCCCCACATCGGGCTCCCTGCTCCGCGGGGAGCCTGCTTCTCCCTCTCCCACTCCCCCTGCTTGCGTTCCCTCTCTCACTGTGTCTCTGTCAAATAAATAAAATCTTAAGAAAAAAAAAAAGATCTGACTGCTCTCCTAGTTCCTTGACTTCGAGTCAGCAGGTGATGTGGCCTTGTTGCCCTAAGACATCGACTGGGTCATTTTTCAAGTGGCTTGTCTTTTTTTTTTTAATTAAAGACTTTTATTTATTTATTTGACAGCGAGGGAGGGAACACAAGCAGGGGGAGTGGTAGAGGGAGAAGCAGACTCCCCACTGAGCAGGGAGCCCCACATGGGGCTCCATCCCAGGACCCCAGGATCATGACCCGAGCCAAAGGCAGACACTTAACTACTCAGCCACCCAAGCGCCCCTCAAATGGCTTGTCTGAGACCAACGGGGAGAGAGGCAAGAGGTTACTAGAAGGCATCTATGAATTGTCGGCAAAGGCAGAGAACCCGCGTGTCTTCGCCATGTCAGGGGACAGCTCTCAACCCCCAAACCGCATTTCTTTTATAGGTTTAAGGTTAAAGTGGGTGCTGATCTCCAGGATGACATCCGCAGGTGCCGCCTCATCCGAAACATGATTGGACCTGAGAAGACGTTGGTAAATGTCCTCCCCTCCCATTGAGAAAGAGCAGCTTACATGAAGCCTGTGTCCTGGGCCAAATACAGCTCATCTCAAGCAAGGATTAAAGAACGTTGGGAATTTTTAAATTTTTTTTTAAGATTTTATTTATTTATTTGACAGAGAGAGACACAGCAAGAGAGGGAACACAAGCAGGGGGAGTGGGAGAGGGAGAAGCAGGCTTCCTGCAGAGCAGGGAGCCCGCCGATGCGGGACTCGATCCCAGGACCCCGGGATCATGACCTGAGCCAAAGGCAGATGCTCAACGACTGAGCCACCTGGGCCCTCCTCGTGGGGAATTTTAAAGCTGAATGTGCGAGGAGGCACAGCTGCGTGGTTTTGCAATGGGTGAACTCTTTAAAAAAAAAACTGAAGGAGCTGATAGTTTTAAATGTGTCTGCTCTGCAGAACTCCTTAAGTCAGATCCGGTTAGGGATTCCTTCTTGCTAGCACGGATGCACCTGAGCAAACAGGTACCCCCTTGGTGCCCTCGTGTGTCATTATTTAATTTCTCTTAACAAATATGTCCTGCCTGGTTCAGCAGGTAGGCCAGTCTCATGGAGCCAAGGTGGAAGAAATGCCAGACTTTTGCAGAAATAAATGTAAGGATCAGTCATTCCTCACTACATATTTTTATAAGATGATTCTTATTACATGTAAAATACTTTTACAAAGTCACAGTAAGATATTTTTATGCTTTTGGAGGCATGTTTCATAAGTTAACAGAAATAGGAGCTGAATCCTGACCTAGGATCAGAAATGCCACTATTTATATACAAGTTAACATGACTTTTGTCTTATGGGGCTGTCCTTACCCAAATAACTTGTGATACAAAGTGATTCTAGCTGTACTGTCCTCTGGTCCTCACAGTGGCCCCTGAGGGAACTCCTACCACTTAGCACTTTCTACTGGACACATCCATCCCCATGTCTGTCATCAAGCGTGATAATGTCAGGGGTGGAGAGGCCCTTTCTTGGTGTCTGCACACCCAGCACCTGGCTTCCAGAGAGCCAGGGCCTGGGAGTTAGAGGCCTAGCCCTGAACTTGTCATTTACGTGACTTACTGTTTTGGGTAAGTTCCTTAACTTCTCTGCATGCCAGCTTTCTTTTCTGTAAACTAGGTTAATATGAAATGCTTCATAGAGTTGTTCTAAATATTAAATGGGACAAAATCCATAAACTGCCTGGTTGAGTAGGTGCTTCATCAATGGTAGTTTGGGTTATGTATTATTGTGCCAGACTCATAGTTGGCAAGCATCAAAATGACTGGTGAACAAATTCAGAATTGATGAGGCCTGATTCGGAATGTGATAAAATAGTTTCCAGAACAATGGATACTGCAAGACAGATGCAATTGGGTGGCACCTTGATGCAGTTTGGGCCAGAGCTCCAGGGCCAGCGAGCACTTCTCCTGGGCCCAGCCCAGGGCACTTCCGGACATCCTGGTGGCCCTGTCAGAAGACGCATCTGGAGCCACAGTTCCAGTCTTGGCGGCTGCTCTTTGGCCACCTTCGTGCTGCCTGCATGCTGGTCCTCCACAGAGGACATGTCGGGCTCCCTCCAGAAGTCTTGCTCAGCTGTCGGGGGCACCAAGTGACAGCATTTCGTCCTTGAGAGCCATAGCCCTGCCACAGGTCAGCACCAGGCAGACCTCGTGGTGGAGGGTCTCTCTCTCTCTCCCTGCAGATGATGGATGCCAACCAGCGCTGGGATGTGCCCGAGGCGGTAGAGTGGATGTCAAAGCTGGCTGAGTTCAAGCCACTGTGGATTGAGGAGCCCACCTCCCCTGATGACATTCTGGGACACGCAGCCATTTCCGAGGTAGAAAAACTCCTCCTGCCCCTGCCGCTGTATATTTTTGTTGTTGTTTGGTTGGTTTTCTGGAGTGGCCGTGACAGATCCTAAAGCTCCTTTGCTTATTTCCTTTTACATTTCTATTTTAGAGACAGTAAACTGCTAAAAGTTGAAAGGCTGCCAGCAATCCAGAGATTAGTACTTTGTAAATACAGAAACCTGACTGATACTAAAATATTTTTTCACCCCGAATGAAACAAAAGTGTAGATTCCTCTGGTTGACCCCAAAGAAAAGGTTTGCTTAGCTAATGCCACGGTCAGGCCGCCCCCCGAGGAGGCTGCCTGGAGCCCTGGCGCCGGGGTGCCTCCCACACAGATCCACCCGGTCTCCCCACCTCTCGGGTTTAGGGAGACCCTGGGACAGGAGGGACAGGAGGGAGCTCCAGCCTGCCAGGAGCAGATTTCCCCCTGAGGTGACTGCATTGCTATACTCTCCCCTAATCTGAAAAGGGGAGGGACAGGAGGAAGACACAGGGGTGGGCTAGGGCAGTGGGGCGGGTCGCGGAGGTAAGACAAGAGCGGACCCTGAGCAAAGCTGCACGGCAGGGTGGGGGGGACAAGCAGGAGCCACAGGGTGACCGTGTCAGTTTAAACAGACCCGAAAACTTCTGAGAATCTGGTCAGAGGCCACGGTTTGACGAAGACTTTCACCTTGGGGTTCTTTGGGGGTAGCCACACCCTAGTGCTGCCCACCTGCCCACGCAGGGACCTGCAGCCCCCCACACACACCCCAGCCCGGAGAGTCTCATTGGAAGTTCTTCGGGGCTTCAGCCCTCTGAGGTTTTGTTTACGTGGGAAAGGCTGTCCCCTGAGGAGGTATCCTATGACGAGGGCACAGACAACCAGAGGCGGGGGGAAGCTGCAGAGTCAGCCAGCACAGGTGGGGCGGAGGAGATCCCCAGTGGAGGGCAGGTGCACGTCAGGCATTGTGGGAAAGACCGGTCCCTGGGCCCGGGTGATGGGTCCATCTGCGCAGAAGATGCCGCCCGACACAGTGAGTCACCATAGCGTCTTGAAGGAGAGAATGGGATCAAAGAAGATTTGACTGGAAAAAACATGTAAGATGGATTGAGATGCAGTACAGGGGAGTGTGGAACAGGCAGAAAGAAAGCGGAGTAGAGAGCAGAGCTAGGAGGCTTTCCCAGTAATCTAGGAGGGCGGGCGGGGAAGGGACAGGGCAGCTAGACTAGAGCAGGTTCAGGAAATATTTAAAAGGAAGAAATAGGAGTTGGTACCTATTAAGTGTCAGAAACATATGCTTTTTAAAATGGTAGAATGAATAAGTCAAATGGCTTTCTTCCTCTATTTTTTCCCACTCTGGTTTTTGTTTTGAGATAGAGAACGGCACTCATTTAAATTAGAGGTTTCTGGAAGCATAAACCAGGAAGGTAGAAGGTACCCCACTGACCGTCCACTCTAACTCCTCACCTGGGGACAAGGAGGCCGAGGCTTGGGTGGTCCATGACTCACCCACATCCACACAGAGGCAGGACAGGTAGCAGGATCGGGGGCACCTGGCTCCTAAATTAAGGGTTTTTCTGCAGGGAAGTTTCCCTATCTAGTGGTTCAGAAGCCTCCCCTGGCTCTGGAGTTCAGGCCTTGGTTCTACCCCTTTTTAGAGTTGTGATCTGGGAACGGTTACCAGCCCTGTGCCTGTTTCTCATTCCCCTGTGAGATGGGGATGATGGTGACTCCTGTCCTGATGGGCTGTGACAAGGAGTCATTTCAGGCAGGGTTTCACACGGCACCGGACAGGTAGTAGGAGCTCAGATAGTGTTAGCTTGCAGTGCCCTGGATATTATTCCCTAAACAACGGGAAGATAAGCTGCAGAGAAACCACAGGTGCCCGAGGCGATCCCAGTGGGGGCATGAGGGGAGCAGCCCAGAGCCTGGGGGTGGGGGGGGTGAGGTCGCTTCAGGTGGGAGGAAAGAGAGAGCAGTGCTATGTTCAGAAGACTCCAGCATTTGCCAGGTGAGGATTTCACCAGGTAAGGAACGAGCTCAGCCTGACCGGTAAAGTGGATCTAAGGCCGCTCGCTAAGCTTGAAGGGAGAGGGTTCTAGAACACCCACTGGAGGGGGGCGGTGGGGAGAATCTGCAGAGCTAGCAGGAAGGGAGCTAATGGCAGCATAGGAACAAGCCCCTCCTGTGTGCACACATAATCCCCTTGCCGACCTGCCATTCCCAAAACTCCACACAGCCCCCCAGCAGGGACGTTTCCTTCTTCAGCTCTAAGTGGTGAAACAACCGTAAATAGTCTTAAACATTAGGAGTTTCAGTTCAAAGACTCAGGAAAATAACATCAGGTTGCCTTATATTTTATAGGCACTGGTCCCATTAGGAATTGGCGTTGCCACCGGAGAACAGGTAAGTGACCTCTCCTTGGGGTCAGTACACACCGGCCACCCACTGGGGACACTGGCGTACGTCAGGCTCCATCACCTGTGTTATTCTGAGTGGGGAAGTTTTCTTAATCTCTGAACTTGGGATGTTTTACAGCACATCAGTAGAGTCTGGAGTCGGAGACAGTCAAAAGTTTTTGTCTCTTTACCTACAATTCATATGATGTAAGGCCTTGTATCTTTCCCAAAGTAATCAAAATTTACAAGGCAGCAGTTTAAAGTTGCTCCTGCAAGGGCATGAGACGCACTGTATGGTTTTAAGAAAGCCAGCTTCCAAATTGAATAAACGTTACTGCATTCACTCTCTGCTTATAAACGAAGCACCAATGCTTGCCAAAACCTGCGGCAGTCCACCCACGAGCAGAGCAGTGTGAAGGAACAGATTCTCAGTTTGCCCAGCAAAAGGAGTAGTGCTGGTTAGCCGTGGGTTTTTGGTCATCCAAGCCACCTGCTCACCGCCATCACCACATTCCACCCTGATGCTTTGCTTCGCCTCCCACTTGCCATCCGCTCCGACGGTTATTCCTTCATAGATGTCAAGCGGTGGGACTTTTGCGTGACTCACATCCTTCCACCAGCAGATTTAGGAAGCAGTGAGCAGTCAGGTCCCCAGCCTGTATTGTCAGGGTTTGCTTCGAATGCCAGGTGAGAGCAAAGGATAAATACAGCCTGGGCTTCCTGAAGGCCCAGGTTAACTCTTCTGCTGGTTTTATTTTAATTCTATTTCCAGTGCCACAATAGAGTGATATTTAAGCAACTCCTACAAGCGAAAGCCCTGCAGTTTCTCCAGATTGACAGCTGCAGGCTGGGAAGTGTCAATGAAAACCTCTCGGTGTTGCTGATGGCCAAAAAGTTTGAAAGTAAGGGCGCCCCAGGAGCCGCGCACCAAACCTCCATTTCCCCACCCACGCACACCGGCGGGTCCCTCTGGAGGGACTCTTTTCGGCCTGATCAGGGAATCTATTTTCATCCCTAGATCATAATGAATGATGTAATCACAGGCGGGCAATCACCTTAATCACCGCAGGTGCTCTCTCATCCACCCATCCCCACCCCTAGGCATTAAATAGAAATGTCTTTATTGTAGTTCCCGTTTGCCCTCATGCCGGTGGAGTTGGCCTCTGTGAATTGGTTCAGCACCTGATTATATTTGACTTCATCTCCATTTCTGCAAGCCTTAAGAACAGGTAATGTGGAGGGGCGCCTGGGTGGCTCAGATGGTTAAGCGTCTGCCTTCGGCTCAGGTCATGATCCCGGGGTCCTGGGATCGAGCCCCGCATCGGGCTCCTGGCCCGGCGGGGAGCCTGCTTCTCCCTCTCCCTCTCTCCCTGCTCATGCTCTCTATTAAAAAAAAAAAACAAAAACAAAAAAACCAGGTAATGTGGAGATAACTTCAGTAGCGTCCCTCAGTCAGGTCAGACTGTAAAATTCGGCTCTGGAGACCAGTGGCACCAAGAACTCTACTTTGCCATGTCCTATAACTCAAAGGCCAACTTGGTTTTGCTTCCACTTTTTCCCAGGGGGCCATTACACTGGAGCCCCAGCAGTGAGTAGATCTTTTTCTTTCAGAGGACTGGGTTTGTGGTAGCTGCCTTTGTTTTCTAAGTATGAGATGGTGTGTGGGTGGGGTGGAACCCCGGGGAAGCCAGAACTCCTTTTGTTTTTTTGTTTTTTTTTTAAGTAGGCTCCACACCTAGTATGGAGCCCAGCAGGGCTTGAACTCAGAACCCTGAGATCAAGAGCTGAGCTGAGATCAAGAGTCAGACACTTAACCGACTGAGCCACCCAGGCGCCCCCAGAACTCCTTCCATTCTAAAGCCTTGCTTTCATCATACTTATATTCTCTGCTTCTGTCCAATCTCCTGGTCCCAGCGCTGGAGTATTCTGTAATCTGGCCGCATCTAGTTCCACCTTATTTCTCAACATGTCCCAGGTGAACTTTAAGACAGTCTTCCAGTCATCTGCACACATATGGCTTTATTTTTAAGATTTATTTCAGAGAGAGCAAGTGGTGGGAGGGGCAGAGGGAGGAGGACAGAGAGAATGCTTGAGCAGACTCCCTGCTGAGCATAGAGCAGGATATGGGGCTCAATCCCAGGACCCTGAGATCATGACCTGAGCCAAAATCAAGAGCCGGCTGCTTAAGCGACTGAGCCACCCAGGCACCCCCACATATGGCTTTATTAACTCCTGGAGTTAAATGTGGTATCGCAGAAGGATCACTGGCCATGATCTTTATATGGCGGCAGCATAAATACGTACATGAGAATGGTCAACACCAAATGCGGGGCCGTGGGTGAGAAATGGGACCTATGAGGGTTGATGGGAGCCTCAATGATAACGGTTTTTCTCTTAAGATGAGGGTGAGTACATAGATGCTGCCTTTTATGTCTGAAATATTTTGTACAATAAAAAGTGAACATTCCTAGGTTATTCTGCTTTTGCTCCCTCATTTCAGTCCCGAAGGTGGGACTAAGGGGAGGTTCGGACCAACCTTGAAAGGTCCTGTCAGTCTTGAGGGCTGAGAAAAGGGCCAGGGCTGAGTGAGGTGCACTGTGACCACCCACAAGTGGGCGAGAGCACCTCCTGCCGCCCCCCTGTGCAGGAATGTTGCCCCCATGCGCGGGAATGTTGGTGTGTGAGCGGGGCAGCCGCCAGGCGCCGCTTACACCCCAGCTTTGTGACCGCGTGGGACACCCGTTCCTGCTCACTCTTCAAGGCCAGAACATCCTCTCCCATGGGGCTGGTTCTTCACCTGTGGCCTGTTCTTTGTAGATTATACATAGCGCATATTCTGGTCGATAACTTGGTATCTGTGTCCTCTGAAACCATGCAGCCCCGTCTTGCCAGTTCCTTTGGGAATGCCCGGCACTGGGCACCTGGGCTGCCTGTCCTAGCTGTTCATTAACCGATGACCAAAGTAAGGCAGCAGAGTTAGGTCACTTGCCCCAAGTCACAAAACTAGAAGGTGGCTGACCCAAATTTGAACAGATTGGTCTGATAGTAAAACCTGTGCTCTTTTTTCTAACTCGTGTGTGTAGCTAGATGGGATCTCACTGGGTGATTTTAATCTATTCATCTGACTTTTGGCTAAAGGCACCCAAATAATCCCAGATACTTATGGAGTCTAAATGGCTACCTTTGGGGGTCACAAAACTTTTACAGATCTTCCTTGGCCTAAGATAGCTTAACATTCCAATAAACCCACCATAGTATATTGAAATAGTAATATATTTATCAATATTGATAAATATTAATATATTGAAAATATATTTTTAAATGTTTAATACACCTAACCTACTGAACATACCTTAGCCCAGCCTACCTACCTTAAACATGCTCAGAACACCTATATTAGTCTGTACTTGAGCAAAATCATCTGACGTGAAGCCTATTTTATAATAAAATGCTGAATAGCTTATGTAGTTTATCATATACGGTACTGAGAGTGTAAAACTGAATGGTTGTATGGGTACCAACAGTTGTTAGTGTGTTGGTTGTTGACCCTAGTGATGGCGTGGTTGACTGGGGGCTGCTGCGGCCATAGGCCACAGGCCAGCATCACGAGAGAGGATCGTATCACACGCCACAAGCTGGGAAAAGATCCAGATTCAAACTTTGAAGTACAATTCTACTGAATGCATATGGCTTTTGCTTCATCACGGAATCAAAAAATCTTAAGTCAAACCACTGTGAGTCGGGGACCACCTGTAGAGTTACAAGACTTTTGGTACCCACCCACATGAGACTTCACCCAAGCCTCACACTGTTTTAGTTTACAGGGAGAGAACCTGAGGCAGAGGTTGAGAGATTTGCATAGAAACACACACCCGATTGAGTCCATCCTTTCTTCATTGGTGCTCACCCCTTGGCTCTAACAGTTAGTACCACATGAATGATCTAACATAAGACATTACTGCCCTAATCTGATTCCTTCCTCCTAGGATGTGTGAATATGTCAACCACCTGCATGAGCATTTCAGGTATCCTGTGGTCATCAAGAAAGCGTCCTACATGCCTCCTAAGGTGAGCTTGGCCAGAGGCCTCCCTGAGGAAGCAAGGAGCTTCCAGCCCCTGGTATACTTGTTCTTGTGAGTTAGACCCTAGGCCACAAAGCTGTCTCCTTAGAGCTTATTTTCAGTATCTAGAAATTACAAATGGCTCTTCAGTTAGCAATATCAAATTCCCAAAGCCTGAAGGTCAGGGGTTGAGGGTGAAATTGCCCTGACAAGCCTTCAGTAATGCCAGCCTTTCTTCCCAACACCAGCTGAGACCTTAAAATGTACACTTCTGTGCAAACCCCCCCCCCCCCCAAAAACCCCAAAACCAAACAAAAAGCAAACCTGGCACCACCTAGCAAATTAGTGAACTGAAACATTTAGACTGCAGTTGTGTTAATCTGGACCATTTATCTTCATCATGTTCAAGACACTGGGGCTCATTTTCACCAACAGAGGTTGAGTTGTCAAAGGAAGTGTGATTATTTAATCCTGAGACACAGCCAATAAAGTATATCCTTCCCCATTTCAAATAATCTAAAAACAGCATTTCTATGAACAGCAGAAATACATGTATGAGTTTTGTTCCAGGTGGTTATTAACTCTAAAATTTTTTGTCTTTGATAGGATGCTGGTTATTCAACAGAAATGAAGGAGGAATCTGTAAAGAAACACCAGTATCCACATGGGGAAGTCTGGAAAAAACTCCTTGCTGCTCAAGAGAATTAATGTTCAGCCCTAACACCCTTTCCTAAGTGAAAAGGCTTAACCATTTCTTCGGTGTGGTTTTACAAAAACGGGAAAGAAATCATTGTAGCAATCAAAACAAGTTCAGCTGAAAGTCCTGTTAACCTCAGGAATCAGCTCAGTCATTACTTGATTCTTTTAGCAAATAAACACACATTCTCCTAATTAATCCTTAAACAAATTTAGATTTAACTCCAAGTCCAGAAAGATGTTCTTACAAAATTTCTATCAAGTGCTGGTACCTGGACATTAAATTATACTTTGAAAATAAGCAGCAGGTTGCATAATTGTTGGAACAATGCCTTATTCTATCTAACGCTTGTTAAAAATTAGCAGAGTAAAAATAGTTCTGCAGTACTGTGGGGTATCTGGTGTACAACAAAGGTAAAAGGATTTCACGGATTAGCCCTGGAGTGGTTTAGCCTTTCTATTCTTGCTCAGTCTAAGTGTATTAGAGGATTCACACCATACTGAAACCATGGCAGCAGTAATGGGCAGGAAAATGGAATTTCATACATTATTTTTCCATAACCCTTAAGCCTTTATCCTCAATAATCCTTATGTGCTAATGATAAAATGGAGCCAGAATTAGACGAACCACAGAAAAATAGGGCAAAATACAGTTTAGTCACCATTTCCAAAATACACCAAACCTCTAATCAGTATCCAAACAAGAATAGAGCATGTTTATTTAGGAGGGTTCAGTTAAATCTATTTTAGGCAGGAAGTGAGCAGAATAGCAATATAGAATAAAAAATTAAAAAAAAACCCAGATGAATGCAGAACACAAATGCAGAACACACCTTTATTATAGCAATATATAAAGCAAATAACTTTAAATGTTCATAACCACAACTGTACATTATTATGAATGCTGGTGTTATTCAGCTTGCTCAAATTTGGGGAAGAGCTGACGTGTAATTCTTGAAATTCACGGACCTTCATAAAAATGTGGGGTTGAAATGCATGTAGACGTTTTAAGAGTATCCCAGTTTTTATTCTCCTGACTTTATTCCCAATCTCGGCATTTTCACACGTCCTCAGTGAGTTACCAAACTAAAGGCCTTTTGTTACTAAGAGAACAGGCAAGGTTATGTTTGCCAGTGGCAACATCTTTACAAGTTAATAAAAACTGTTGGTGGCCAAGAATTTTTGACCTAGTTCCCTCTTCCTCTAGGGCAAATGAGCTTTCACCTGGGCACTCAGTCCTACTGGCGGAATATCCTTCAAATACCTCCTTTAAAAGCACTTTAAAGAGCCATTTCCATTTTAATAGTTGGGTGAGGACTGTACCCCTCAATCTGAAAGTCTTCAGCCTTGAAGTCATCGATTGTCTCAACTTTTCGAAGGATTTTGAGCTTTGGGAAAGGCCTTGGTTCTCGCTGAAGCTAAAAACAATAGGAGAAAATTATCTTGCCATTATCTGTACAACCAGCTTTAATTCTGCTCCCTGTGAAACAAGTACACAGTATTTTATCGACAAAATATTTCACAGGAATGTAATAGTGCCAGACACCTGCCCCTGCTTAGGCAACAACACTCCTGGAAAGTAACTGACGGATTCTCTCCCACACGTGGAGACTGAAGGATCTTTTGTGGCATCCACCGCATCAGGAGCTGTGTGGCCTCTTGGTAAATTTATGAAGGACAGGACACAGCCTTTCACTTTTGTATCTGTAACTCCAGGTAGGCACTCCTGTATGGTTATCTGAGTCCCATAATCCCTATCTCAACTGTCCCTGGCAGAGGGTGAGGCAAGATGACATCTACTGACAACAGAGAGGGGTGCAAACCGGGGTTCCTGGCAGGAACAGATGGTGGCAATGGGGACGTGGACACAGGCTCCAACCTCACATAACTCTGTCCAGCATGAGCGGAGCAGACGACCAGAGAAGCAACTGCACAAACCCCGAAGTCGCCCTCTATACAAAAGCAGCCAAGCTCCCACAAAGGAGGAACTTTCAAAACCTGGATCTCATCTGAAGGGGCTAAAAGGGTTTGGTTCAATTCCCCCCCCCCCCCCCTTCGGCTCACTGAGCATTAGACACTCGTATTTTAATTGCCATTTCAAATCACTTGTTGGCTGGTGTAACTTGGGATTTGGACAGACTTTTGAAAGTTAATACCTATGTGTGGTATTTAACATGGTATGAAGGGAAAACATCACCATTTAAATTCTCGAACTAAAAATGAGTTGAAATGCTACCTTTGGGAAGGTTCCCAAACCCACAGGTCCGAATATGGGCTCTCCCTCTGTTGTACTGGCCTAGCATCTCACAGTAGCGGTCACAGGAAGTGCCCGTGGTGGCTGTCTGCCTTGTCCCCGCCCACCTGCCCACCGCCAGTCCCTGCAGTCGGAGCAGGGCATCTCAGCTCTGCCCCAGCAAGAGCAGAAGGTCTGTTACGTGACGGACGTTCTAGAAGGCAACCTCTTATCAAGAGAAGGTACCAGGGTGCCTCGGTGGCTCAGTTGGTTAAGCGACTGCCTTCGGCTCAGGTCATGATCCTGGAGTCCCGGGATCGAGTCCCGCATCGGGCTCCCTGCTCTGTAGTGAGTCTGCTTCTCCCTCTGACCCTCCCCCCTCTCATGCTCTCTCTCATTCTCTCTCTCAAATAAATAAAATCTTAAAGAAAAAAAAAAAAGAGAAGGTACCAAAGTGTGACAGATATCATTCTTACCTGCATTTTCAGTGGCTCAATGTGATTCAGGTAAATATGTGCATCTCCCAAAGTATGTACGAAGTCACCTGGCTAAATCCCATGGGAGCAAGCAAAATGGCAAATGTTTTAGTTTCAATTCCTTTCAGACACATCATTTGAAAGCACATTATGTAGACTATGCAGACATTCCAAGGCTTTTCAAAAAACAATTTCACCAGCGTAGCTTTTGAGAAAAGCTGATGTTCACAAAAGTTGTCTTGTCTTATAAATAACCCACAGAAACCTGTTTGCTTATCCAAACCGCAAAGACAAGAAAGCTCCCTGGGAGGCTGCCAGGTGAGCAGCTTCGTTTCTTACACAGATCACATTTTTGAACTAATCAGCCACTGACTTCTCTGCAATTAGTTTTTCCGCATTAAATAACCTAAGAGCTCAGTGCTTTAGGCTGGTAGCCACCGTTCCCTCCCAGGCGCAGCCCACCTTCAGGCCTGTGATGTGTGCGATCATGTAGGTGAGCAGGGCATAGCTGGCGATGTTGAAGGGCACACCCAGGCCCATGTCCCCCGACCTCTGGTACAGCTGACAGGACAGCTCGCCGTTCACCACGTAGAACTGGCAGAGGGCATGGCACGGAGGGAGGGCCATCAGAGGAAGATCTGAGGAGCCAGCACACAGGAAAATGAGGCGCGGGTGGTTTTAAAGAATGCAGCCGCACACAAGACAGGAGAGAAACAGAAGCCAACCCCTGCGGGGGAGAGCATGAGAACAGGCCACCGGGCCAGTGACTCCCATGAGCCACACCGCCCCCCAGGCCCAAAGCAGACCATTCCAATCCTGGGGATGGCACCAGGCCTACGGTGACCCATCCATTAACACGAGACGTCTGAGGATGCATTTTCACAGCTGAAGCCACACTCATCCAGCCGAAATTACCTGCACCGCCTTCGTGGCACCAGACTAGACGCAGGAGGACTTCATACATGCCCGGGGGCCACAGCAAACCGGCATCCTAGGCACACCCTCCTGTATTCAAAGTCTCTACTCGAAAAGCAAACATTCCACTCTGGGTAACATTTAGTACACCTTGGTAGAGTTTAATTTTACGATATAACCGTTAAAATGTTAACAGCCAGGTGGAGAAGATATGAAACTTCATCTGCCCCAATTTAAACTGTTAAAACCTTAGGTATATTTTTATAGGTAATTTAAAGCTCTCTGTGGAGTAAGAGAAGTATAAATACACACATTAAGATCATCTTCGTCCAACCCCATCATCTGAAGGTGAAAATGGGGCCAAGAGTGACTTGCCCAGAGTCACACCAGCCATGTGGCTGGGGGTGGTTCCCAGGGTCCAGCCTCCTATCGGTGGCCTCCACGCAAAGCCACTGGGCTTCCCTTTGTGCTAATGGTACAGTTTGGACACGAGAGTAACTGGGATGCTTCTCACCTTTTGGATTCCAGCCACACAGGATGATTCTTCTGTCATCGGGGTTGGTTTTGATTGTGTCAATCACCTTTTGCAGTTGGTCTACTCCTTGACCTGAATAATCTGTGGAATTGTCGAGAGAAGACACGCCCACATGTCAATCACAGCATCTCGTGAGATGGCCTTAGAGACCATCCATCGCTGTCCTACCACAGACCCTGTGGTCATGCTCCAGGATACCCAAGGCATTCTACAAACTCCTCTGCTCTCGTGGGTGATGATGAGTTCTATCCTCTGGAGCCATAACAAAGTTACTTTCCATTCTACAAAAGAGTCCTTTAAACATCTGATCTGTCATGGTGCCACCCCTCCCCTTCCTGTTGCAAACTTTCTCCAATCGAGCAGTTTCTTCCACTGGTCCCCAGGGGACTGTCTCTATACCCATCAACCATTCTCATCACACTCTGCTGCCATGGAAAGTACCAGCTCTTAAATAGAAGACCCATTCCACACACACTCCAACTAACAGAGGACGGTGGATTCCTTTCTATGGTCTAGATGCTATTCTCCCAACGCTTCCACCCAAAATTACAATTTAGCAGCCAAACACCTACTGATTTATAACTATCAAGAAACCACTATAACTCTCACACCACCTTATACTTTTCTCCCATTTCTGGTCTCTGGACTTTTAATTCCTTGCCTTCCTTCTGAAATGGAACTGGAAGCTGCGAAGTCTGAGAAGTGAGGAGCTTCACATCCCCTCCAGTTAAACCTCCACTTATTGGGGTCAGACTATGTTCTAGTCCAGTAGTTCTTAATTTTGGGGGGAAGAAAGTCCTGTCATGATCATAGCTTCAGAAAAAGTAATAGCAAAGATTAAAAAAGATGCACTGTGATAGTATGGTTCTATATTTTAGTTGTGGTGCTTATATAAATCTACAGGTGCTAAAATTATCAATGGTTTCAGTCTAGCCAGCAAGCTAGTACTTCCTATGTATGTGTGTTCACATGCATACACACACACACGCACACACATGCACACTGAGGAAGTAGGCATTTGCTTTTGCAACCCTTGACCTATGGACAGGCAGGACAGGAAGGTTCAAAGGATGGGGGCAAATGATGCCACCAAGTGACTGAGGAAGGTGGATGTCCAGGAATAAGAGGGTTCATCTTCTTCCACCCCAGGAGGGCAGGGAGAAGAGGGTAACCCAAGAACTGCTATCACATGAGCACCACCTAAAGTGTGCAGGGTGGCTCAGCCTTAAAAAGGGAGATCAAGCCACTGCAAGGCAATCCCCGGGCCTCTTCCTATGGCCAACACACAACCAACCGACCCACCATGTCACTACCTGCTAGTGAAATACGGTATGGAAAGTACCAAGCACCCAATAAATGCTAACAACCAAGAGTGTGATCTGACCTCTACCTGAATCTGAAACAGCCTCTCACAAGGTCAAAGTTATACATCAACTCCCCAGACGCTGGCTTCTTAGGCCCCCAACTTCACTTGAAACAATGGGGCCAACTTATGCTACAATGAGTGCTCAGGAAATCTGAGGCATTGCTGTTTTCTCACCTGAATCCTTATCTTTGTATTCTGCCCCAAAATGCCTCCACTGAAAGCCATAAACTGGGCCTAAATCCCCCTCTTCTCTGTTGGAGAATCCCAGGCTGTCCAAGAAGTCTCGAGACCCATTGGCATCCCAGATTTTCACTCCCTTTGAAGATAGTTCCTTAGCGTTTGTAGATCCCTGCAAGAGACAGGAGAGCAGAGCAGGCATCCAGGTGAAGAAGCTGACACCCCAGGAGCCTCCCACCAACTGTGCCTCGGGCCTGTGCTAACATACCTGTCCTGCACTCAGCATGTCCTACACGGCGTGTCCTGTCTTTAAGGGCCAGTCCCAGCCCAGACTTCTTGAGGGCCCCAAGACAGTCTCCTGGAATCACTTCCAGGACAGGTGATTCTTCCCCTCAACTCAATGTTCTAGATTGAACACCTCCAAGTCCTTTCATTATTCCCACCTAACAGTTTTGTGTTTTTTAACCAAAGGTGTTTTGTGTGTGTGATCCCCCAAAATGCATTTAATGTCTCGCCTGCAATCTGTTCAATGGATACACAGGTACCTATATCATGTATATGTATACAATGTACACATAGGATACCTGGTACATAGGATATTTCACTAACTGGCCTAATCAGTATCAGCTTTTCTTACAAATCAGTCACATTATCTCCTATGTGCCACTGTCAAGTTGTTCACCCCAACCTGTATTTGCCGTTAAGGTGGGGCTTTGTTTCTTTCCAAGTACAAGCTAATGTTTATTACTTATATGTCATCTCATTAGATTTGGCCCATATCATCCTAACGCGTGTCCTGATCGTGCATTTAGGGCAAAGACAGACCTCGGCGGCCTCTGTGTACGATGCGCTGTAATGGCGACAAGCTGTGCCACACACACCATGCCTGCCCTCCGTCCCCCTTCTCCTCTGACGGCTCCCTGCCCCCACCCACAGAAGCGCACAACGCATCCCCACACATCTGTGAGGGCCAGAAAACATAAGCAAAGTGCTCAGTGCTCGACAGATCCTAATCTCAGCACAGACCCCACGTCTCCATCTTGCCCACAGACGCCAGCTGCAGTGCGGGTTCACCCTGACTCCTCTATTTCATCCAGTCACCCAGGGAGCAAATCTATCAGAGGTGAGTCTGGCATGTTCCTGGTAAAGAGTACTTAGAATCCTGAACTCAAGCTAAATTAAGATAAAACCAGTGAATGCACTTTATTTCTGAGCATCTCGTTTCCTCCCTTCTGTTTTTGAGTTTGAACTATCTTTTTCACCTCCATAAGTCATTTTTCAATCTTTCCCATATTGCTGTTGCTGCTCTTTTTTTTTTTAAAGTAGGCTCCATGGGGGCACCTGGACAGCTCGGTTAAGTTAAGTATCTGCCTTTGGCTCAGGTCATGATCCCAGGGTCCTGGGATCTAGTCCCACATCGGGCTCCCCGCTCATCGGGGAGTCTGCTTGTCCCTCTCCTTCTGCCCCTGGCCCCTGCTCATGCTCTTTTTCTCAAATAAATAAAATCTTAAAAAAATAAATAAATAAAAAGTAGGCTCCATGCCCAGGTGGAGCTCAGCGCTGTGCTTGAATTCACAACCCTGAGATCAAGACCTGAGCTGAGATCATGAGTCGGATGCTTAACCCACTGAGCCGCACAGATGCTCCCTCCCAAACTGCTTTTTTTTTTTTTTAAAGATTTTATTTATTTATTTGACAGAGAGATAGCGAGAGCAGGAACACAAGCAGGGGGAGTGGGAGAAGGAGAAGCAGGCCTCCTGCCGAGCAGGGAGCCCAATGTGGAACTCGATCCCAGGACCCTGGGATCATGACCTGAGCCGAAGGCAGACGCTTAACGACTGAGCCACCCAGGAGCCCTCCCAAACTGCTTCTAATGCCTCCCCTTCATCCATTCGATTGGGCTCTGGCTGGTTTACAAACAGCCTCTTCTGAGGTTTCTGATGATGCACCTGGAACTAGGCGCTCACTGCCAGCTGACGTGGGACGACACAGAAGAAAACACCTCGAGAATACGGAAGTAAGGAAGACCGAACTGGATCCAAATCGAAATAAACTCTTTCTAAAATGCAATAAGAAGTCTTGGGTCTGGTTTGGCCCAAGACCAGACACGCCACACTGAGTGCTTTGCAGAAGGGATCCCAGCTTCTGCATGGCCCAGAACTGAGCCCATCTCCTCAGGTACCCTCTGAACAGCACTGGCGAGAATATCATTGGTCTGGACCAGGAGACTGAGCGAGAGGAAGCTGTCCATCATCACAGCACTTTAGCCTTTGCCAGAGGTGCCTACTTGGCTCTTTGGAAGAGGTATAGCTTGTTACTCAAGAGATCCTTCTAGCTTATACCAATATGAGAACATGGGTGGGATTTATAGTCAATGATCAATCTATGTTGAGCACCTATCATATGGCAGGCTGTGTTCTAGGCCCAGGGGATACAAACGTGAATAGGAAAAAACAAATTCTCTGCCCTCATGGAGCTTCTAATACATTTTACTTGTTTATTTGTTGTCTACCTTCCCTCCCTTGTATGGGGAAAGGGAGAGGGCAGACATTATGTATCAGCTGATGATGTTTCTCTATGGAGAAAACAAAGGAGGGTGGGAGAGGGGTGTGTGTGGGTGGGTGGGTGGGTGGAGGGTAATCACAGTCTTAGATCGAGAGGTTAGGGAAGGCTCATTCAGCAGGGACTTGAAGGAGGTGAGGGAGTGAGTCATGCTACATGTTGGGGAAGAAGGTTCCAGGGAACAGGACTAGCAAGCACCAGAACCCTGGGTGGGAATGTCCTGATGTACTCAAAGATCAGCAAGGAAGCCAGGTGGGTGGAATAGAGTGAGCGGAACTTCACTGAAGCCAGAGCTGGGACAGGGCCCCAGGTGAGTGGGATCTTACTGAGTGAAATTCGATCCACTAGGGCTGTAGGTGAGAAGTGACATGATCGGAGAAGTGACATGATCAGACTTTTAAAAGGATCTCCTGGTGCTGGGCTGAGAACAGACTGCTGATTTCCAACAGCAGCAGCTTCCTTACCTTGATAAACCACAGCAACTCCTCCAAAACACCCTTCCAGAATACACGTTTGGTTGTCAGCAGAGGAAATTCATCTGAAAAACAGTTTGCCCAATAATTTCAAGATGGGAAAATAGAACACATCACCCAGCTTTCTCTGTGGAGGAGGACTGCCTCCGGGACAAGGCCCTTGAGTAACCACAGGACCAACTAGAAAACTGTGACTCTGATCACATGGGTGCCCCAGAACAGGGTGGAGCTCCCAGGCTACAGTCCAAGTCAGTGACACAATTCAGACAGAGACTGCCCTCCTCAATCCCTTGACCACCACAGGAATTCCACCCACGTGGTGAGATGGGGCACTGGCCAGGCAGGGATGCCCATGTGGACAGGAAAAGGGCTACCATCCACTTCCCAGTTAGTGTGATTCCTTCACAGAGGTGTGAAGACAACACACAAAGTGTGCCTTAGGACAAAGGGTGAAGGCTCCCAGAGCTATTCCCTGATTGTCCTGCCAGGGAAAACTTGCTCAGGTCTGAGGGATAGTAGATATCACACTAACCAAAGCTAAGGGATAGTTCTGAATTATTTGCAAAGCAAATTAACCTCTATTATTTAAATGTACCAAAAATAGTACCCGTTTAAATACCTGATATGCATGACCTTATTGAATCCTCAAAACAACCTTCCTTTAGGCATCCTTAAGATCTCCATTTTACAGGCACCAGGAGGGAATATATGTTTGCATCAAGCAACAGAGAAGATCAAAATGTAAAAGCTTATCTCTAAATTCAGTACCTATTCAGTTCACCTTACCAGTAATATAGTTGATATTCATGTAACAAGGAGAGATTTTTCAAGCACCTTTTATCCGTACTGTCACTGAGCATGATTTCCTCTACTTTAAGCACACGAGGAAGCTGAAGACCAGAGAGGTAAATTGCCTACGGTCTAAGTAGATGGGCTGGAGTAAAAACGAGATCTGTGTGGAGCTGCACGAAGGTGGATCCCTGTCTACCCTGCAGCCTGGGTATCTTCCAGTCTCTAAAATGGGTGTGGGGTTGAGGGTCCTCCCCCTGCTCACCACAGTGAATCAGCTTTACTACTAGTGCGTCTCCCTACTCAAAACCACCCCCATACCTGTGTCCAGGATATTTGTCTCGTGCACCGCCCCCACACCCGTCTCTTTGTGCCCCGAAAGCCTGACTCTAACAACCGCCAAGAGAAACTTCTCCGGAGCCATCCTGTTTTAATGGAAAAGACGAATAAGAACTACTCCTCGGACTCTCGCGTTCCTGTTTCAAGGTTTAAGAGGAAAGGTGGTTCGTGCGGACCCGACGGAAAAATGGTCAGGAACCACAAGTTCTTGCCCAGCCTCTCCGTTCGCGCTCTCTCCTCCCGCCGCCGTTGGCCCGCCCTTATTCCTTCGCTCCAATTTTTAAACTTTGCCAAACCGAAGGACCAGAAGGGGGAGAGAAGAGGAGGAGCCAAAAGGGGGAACTTCTAGCCAAGTCCGTGGTCAAGCCCAGACAGAGCCTCTCACACTCTCTGGTATGAGCCAAACACTACCAGACCGTGGCCGCTCTGCGGCAGACAGCACCACCAGGTGAGCACAGGACCCGGACCCAAAGGACCTGGTTTCAGCTCCCACTTCTGTCACTCCTGTCCGCGTGCCGTTACGCAAATCATTTCTCTAACCCGAGCCTCTGTTTTGGCGTCTGCAAAGCGGGGCTAAGGAGCTCCCAGGATCGAGGTTAGGACCAAGGGTTGATGGCAAAGCCCAGCCATTCCCAGGCGCCGTCCCCGCCCAGCGGCCGCCCGGAGCCCACCCGGGCGCACGCGCCCTCGCCGGGGGCGCGCGGGGGTCACCTCTCAGGCTGTAGCGCGCCTGCATGCCGAACACTGAGAGCGTGCCCGTGCCGGTGCGGTCATCCTTCCGGACCCCGCAACGCAGGATATGTTCGATCTGCCCCAGGTACTGCAGCTCCCCGTGAGGTGGCGGCTGCGGCTCGGCGCCCGGTTTTTGCGCGGCGGGCGGCGACGGCGACGGCGACGGCGGGCGCTGCAGCTCGGAGCCGGGGGCGGGCATGGCGCGGGCACCGCTGCGGGCTCTGGGACGCGGAGGGCGGCTGGCGGCGGGCTAGGGGATGCGTGCCTTTCTGCGCGCCTCTTTTCCCGCCACCGCTGCGGGGCTCCGCCCCTTCCTGCCCGCTGACGTCGGCCCGCACGCGGCCCCCTGGCGTCCCAGGAGCGCGCAGAGCTATGGGCTGGGCAGGGCGAGTGCTCCGGGGAAGGCGCCAGACTTCCAGGGCTGCGGCGTTTGCAAGCCCGTTTTAAAAGCTAACAACCTAAGTCCTGGCTTTTGGTGCGTTGGCTGGAAGAGGCCGCTCCGGTTAGAAAGTTTCCGAGTCCACCGCGCCATTCAATACTGAGGGGAGCCTGGAACAGCCCCCACATGTTCGTGAAATCTAAAAACAAACAAAACCCTGTTATTTGAGGTATGTTTCCTACAACTAAGGGGGTCATGCTGTCAGGAGATGTGCATTTCCGTTTTCCCCCATCTTCAGTGAAGGCCGGTAGCGGGAGCGAGTCAAATAGGCAGCTTTTTTACTTGATTAATGACAGCCAGCCATTTTCAAGTTTTTAATACTAAAATTTTCACTTACTGTGAAATGTTTATAATGGAAACACTGGTGAGTAAGAACTATTTGATAATTAGTTTAAAATGTACTACGGGCGCCTGGCTGGCTCAGTCAGTAGACCATACAACTCTTGATCTGGGAGTTGTAGGTTAGAGCCCCGTGTTAGGTGTAGAGATTACTTAAAAATAAAATCTTTAAGGGGCGCCTGGGTGGCTCAGTTGGTTAAGCCTCCAGCTCTTGGTTTCAGCTCAGGTCACGATCTCCCGTTGTGAGATCAAGCCCTGTATTGGCTCTGAACTGAGCATGGAGCCTGCTTGAGATTCTCTCTTTCCTCTCCCTCTCTGTCCCCCTACTCTGGTTCAGATCGCATAAATCTTTCGCCTTTTACTCCCCCTTTCAAAAAACATATATATAAACAAAATCTTTAAAAAATAAAAAAAATGTACTAATACATGTACACGCAACAAGCAGCCTTTTGAATCAACAACTGTTTATTGAGCACATAGTAGATGTTCAATGTATTTCTTGTTGATAGGTCTGGGATTGTAAAGAATAAGATGTCAGCTCTGAATGAAATATATCAAACACTATTTCTTGCTGTTCAATAAAGTCAGTGTTTCTTTGTTTCTGGTTACCTGAAGTGAATTTGTGCAAGATTCTGGAACCTTTCTGCTAATATGCACCTCTCAACCTCAAGGTTAAAATTTTTGTAACACAAATTCTAGGAAGAGGTATCTTTCATCTGCAGCTCTGCCTAATCTCAGCAAAAACAATCTTGCATGCCTTTATGTGGTACAAAGCCTATAAATATTAAATCAATTCTCAAAGACAATTTACAAAATACCTGGCCATTTGGATTAATTGGAGGGAGAAAAATACTATGAACAGACTGAGGGAGTGTTTCAGGAAACATGTCACAAGCCTCATAGCTGGAAAGTCCATGTTCTTGCTGTTTGGTTGTATGAGTGCTTACAAGGCCAAAGTAAACTGAAATGCACGGGGTTACGGAACAGCAGATATTTTAAATCTACTTCATCCAACACACTACTAGCTGGCCTTTCCTAGGTCAGGATAGATTGATTTCCCCCTCCTGCAGCACATTCCCCACCTTACCCCATTCCAGTGTAATAATAGTTTTAAAGAGTCACCTGTCTCTGTTAGGAATGATGGCCCTCCAGTGTCGTGTTGTGTTGTGTTGTACTGTTTGGACAGGGTGGGTGGCACCAGATGCAGTGGGCATTCTTTTTGATGGGCATTTGGGAAGAGACGTGCTTGGTCAGAAAACTTGAACTCAGAAAACAGACTTTAGACAGGAATAGGGACTCACGTTGTCTGCTCTAGCTGGAGAGTGCTCCTGGGTATAAGAACCTAACATGCCATGTGGAAGCACAGTCCTGGGTGGGCCAGAAAATGCAGAGTTCTTTGCTGGGCAGGATTGTCCTGCATACTGCAGGGCTTTAGCATGCGTGTGGAAAGCCAGCTAAATGCAGGTATTCCTCCAACACCACCCCTACTGAAAAGTGTCCCCATAATATCCAAGCGTGGAGGATCCCAGCCTGAAAATATCTCAGATTTTCCAGTCTTCCATTCCAGTTGTTATTTTGAGCTGAGTTTAATTGTTATTTTTTTTTAAAGATTTTATTTATTTATTTGACAGAGAGAGAGAGAGCACAAGTAGGCAGAGAGGCAGGCAGAGGGAGAGGGAGAAGAAGCAGGCTCCCCGCTGAGCAGGGAGCCCGATGCGGGGCTCGATCCCAGGACCCTGGGATCATGACCTGAGCTGAAGGCAGCCGCTTAACCAACTGAGCCACCCAGGCGCCCCTTAATTGTTATTTTAAGCTGATTTTAATTGTTGCAGCCGAATGTCAGTTATCCCACAAGGAGAAGCTCAAGGTATAAGAGTAGCCCCCCCCCCCCACCCGTGTGGAGATTCCTCTTCCTCTGTGGTGCTGGGAGGATCTTGGTTTGATGATAATAGAGAAAGAATGGCCTTCCAGGGCTGCTCCATAAATGAATGATCCTCTCAGAGGAGCATTTCGTTTATTCATTCCTCCAAGAAGAATTTATATCCCAGTGCCTACTGCATGTCAACGGAGCAAGATAGACAATGTCCCTCTCACAGAAACTGATGTTCTAGCAGAGACAAACAATGCGTATGTTCCCAAACAAGACATCTGCAGATAGTGACAAGTGTCATAATGTCATGATGATTACATAACCCAGTAAAGGGCTACTGAAGGTACAGAGGAACTACTTTACTTATTTAATAAGTTTTTTTAGTTCTAATTTTAATTCCAGTATAATTAACATACCGTATCATATTAGTTTCAGGTTTACAATATAGTGATTCAACAATTCTGTGCATTACTCAGTGTAGTACAGAGGAACTACTATAGGTCCCATCACCAGGCAAGACCTCCCTGAGGGAAAAAACATTCCAGCCCCCAGTGCATCCATGCCAGCATGTTTCCTAGCACTTGCATCTATAAAAATAAAAAATAAAAAATAGGGGTAGTATGGATGCTGAATCCTATCTTATTCTAGGAAAGAATTTTATCAATGAATACATTAACTTATTAGGGGGAAAACCTCTTCCTTCTCATTAAGAGATCTATTTCTGTTAATTTTATATGTTTTTTTTTTAAAGATTTTATTTATTTGAAAGAGAGAGAATGAGAGAGAGAGCACATGAGAGGGGAGAGGGTCAGAGGAGAAGCAGACTCCCCGCTGAGCAGGGAGCCCGATGTGGGACTCAATCCCGGGACTCCAGGAACACAGCCTGAGCCGAAGGCAGTCGCTTAACCAACTGAGCCACCCAGGCACCCTAAAAATTTTATATGTTTAATGGTCATAGAAATTTATAATATATTTATGTTATTTTGATCAATATGTACAAATAATTACAGGCAATAACTCAATTGAGAATGGATATTTGATACCTAGATTTTTGTGTCTGGGGAGATTGTTAATTTTTAAAATCTAAAAATGCTAACATTTTATTGATCAATAAAAGATGCTTAAACATAGGGCACCTGGGTGGCTCAGTTGGTTAAGCGTCTGTCTTTGGCTCAGGTCAGGATCCCAAGCCAAGGGCCTTGAATCAAGCCCCACATCAGGGAGGCTGCTTCTCCCTCTGCCCCTCCCCACACTCGTTCTCTCTCTCTAGCTCTCTCTCTAATAAATAAAATCTTTTTTAAAAAGATGCTTAAGCATAAAAATATATTACATTAAGATAAAATTCTCTGATAAAAGGAGAATGAAAATCAGAATTTAAGGAGAAAATGGAAAGAAATAAGATATCTCACTGTTAAAGAAAAACTTGTTTGTATCTTTGTTTAAGTGGACGATGCTGGGTATCAAATTTCCACGATATTTAGATTCCATTGGGTACATTTTAAAGAAGGATGAAAACTATATTTTTAAATGCTAATATTTACAATACATGGGAAAATAAAATTTTGCTATTTGAAAGCTTATGTTGAAAAATCACATGCAAGAGCATATATAACTTTTTCAGATTCCTTTTAGGAAGTTTGAGAGCAAAAAATTAGGATATTATTGGTCTAAAGAAACCTTCTCCTTGGGGCACCTGGGTGGCTCAGTCAGTTAAGTGTCTGCCTTTGGCTCAGGTCATGATCCCAGGGTCCTGGAATCGAGTCCTGCATCGAGCCTCACATCAGGCTCCCTGATCAGTGGGGAGTCTGCTTTTGCCCCTCCCCCTGCTCTTGCTCTCTCTCTCTCAAATAAGTAAATAAGATCTTTTTTTTTTATTTTAAGATTTTATTTATTTATTTGACAGAGAGAGAACACAAGCAGGGGGAGCGGCAGGCAGAGGGAGAGGGAGAAGCAGACTCCCCGCTGAGCAGGGAGCCCCATGCGGGACTCGATCCCAGGATATTGTGATCACGACCTGAGCCGAAGGCAGACACTTAACTGACTGAGCCACTCAGGCGCCCCAGTAAATAAGATCTTTAAAAAAAAAAAAAGAAATCTTTTCTTTACACAACAAACTCTCAAGAATGATGGTCCAATTAGGTAAAGGAAAGCAGGAAATATTTTTGAGAGCCAACTCTGAGATACTTGAAAATAATATTATTTTATAATCAACACTACCATTTATTGATGCTTATCATTATGGATTATTTACTGTAGTTCTCACAACTACCCTATAATAAGACAAAAACTATTCCTTTTATTAGTTGAAGGTAAAGATACTGAGGTTTAGAGAGGTTAAGGGTCTCGCCTGAAGTCCCACACCTAGGAAATACAGCAGTGGGGGTTGGAATCCAGGTGATCCTGGGCGCGGAGGCTTTTCTAGGCCTTTCCACTTGCCACCCTGCACTCCCCGCCCCCGGCTCCTCACTCTGCAAGTTTTCCGTAGCTCATTGGCCATAAAATAGTCAGGTTCCCTTTCTAACTTATTTTTTGGCACCTTCTCTGGCAAATACATCACATATATGGTTGAATAGGCTGTATTTGTCTGAGACTTCTGCACATTAAGGAAGTTCTATCAATAGTGTCTTTTTTTTTTTATGGCCCTCAGTTTTGATAGGAGAGGCTTTATCTTCATTTGGAGTCAGTTATGTTCAACTGGCTGCCTCTGACCCCTCTTTTTCTGACAAGTCTTTCTGTCAAATAGAGTATCAAGACTGGGTAGAAAATGCTTTGATAGTTTTGAGTCCTCTCCCATTATATTCTTGTTCATAACTGGAAAGGCTGATTATAAGTATATTTCCAATGTAACCTTTAGTGACATATACTGGTAAATGACCCTCTGATTATTATATTGCATCAAGGTTCAAATTATGAGGTTAAGTTAGGGTCAGCCAAAGACATCATGTATTTTCCATAAAATATGTGTGGCCTTGTTCAGAGAGCCCTGTTGTGTCAATTTTAAAAAGAAACAATGAAGTGCACTCACGTTTATAACTGCATTATTTACAATGGCCCAGAGGTGGACACAACCCATCTCCCAGGTGTCCATGGATGGATGAGTGAATAAACAAAATTTAATACACACACATGCACAATGGAATAGTCTTTAACCTTAAAAAGAAATTCCAACACAAGCTACAAAATGGATGAAACTTAAGGACATTGTGCTAAGTAAAATAAACCAGTCACAAAAGGACAAGTGCTATACAATTCCACTTAGGTGAGGTGCTTAGAGGAGGCAGAAAGTAGGACAGTGCTCATGAGGGACCCGGGAGAAGAGAGAAATGGGGAGTCAGTGTTTAATGGGTATAGAGTTTAGTTTGGGGAAGATGAAAAAAGTTCTCATGATGGATGGGGGTGATGGCTACACAATAATGGGAATATATTTAATGCTACTGACTGTACACTTTAAAATGGTTATGATAATAGTTTATTATATATATTTTACCACAATAAAAAAAATCTATGCAGAAGTTATAGGTGTTTACGAAACAAAGGAATGAATTATAGATTTTTCAAAAAGTCAATTATTCTATTGTAAATTCAAAAGCAAATTGAAAGAAGTATCCTTTGTTAATTAGAAAGTGGCATGTTTGTAGTAGAAATGATGGAAAACAGACACTTTAGTGATTTTATATTTATTTAATATACAAGGAACTACTAATGTACCATAGAATTCAGTAATATGTACATGTGAATTTTTTAAAAAGGTATTTTACTTTAACTCAATCTGAATAGCTATTAAACTGCCATTCAACATAAAAAAATTAACAGTACTTCATAATATGTAACTGACATACTTTCCTGCTATTGCATTTATTACATTATCTTATACATTTGGGTTTTTCAGGTCTCAGAGAAACCTGAACAGGTCATTCTACTTGCCAGGTATAGGATGCATCCGGTCTTCTTACCTTTAAAAAAAAAAGCAGTAAAAATCAAAATATGGCCAGTTCTGCTTAGAGCTACAGGGATGTACTTAACTGATACAAGTAAACTTGAAGAAACCTGACCAATGTAATTTTTAGGAGAGAAGACTTCCAGGTGAAGCAATGAGTTCAAATGCTGACTGTGATACTTAGCAGCTGAGTAAGTTTGGGAACGTTCCGTAACCTTTCTAGGTCTCAGTTTTTTCCCCCTGAAAATGGAAATAATAGGATACCTTAAAATGGATGTCTGTAAAGCCATTAGTATAGCCTCCGCACCCAGGATCACCTGGATTCCAACCCCCACTGTTGTACTTCCTAATTTTTGCTCTCAAACTTCCTAAAAGGAATCTGAAAAAGTTATATGGCCATGTCTGGATTAGAAAGTATTTTGCATTTTAAATTGGTTTTCTTTATAGAGTTTCTTGTTTCTAAGGACCATGCACACATTATATCAAGTCAGGCTGAATACAGTCGTAATGGAAATATGAATATCCTCCCACAGCTTGTTTTCAAATGCAGATGTACTTAAGAAGTGAATTAATAGAAAAAAAAATCAATGTATGCACATATCATCTCCGTATCTGTTCTTGGGTCTCTCCATTACCTTTATGGAATTGGAGACGTTCTCAGTTCCTGGAGTCTGGTTTGCCAGTTCAGCCACCCAGCCAAATTCCTCTCTCATCTTCTCCATCAGATATGTGGTGTCCTCTAGGTGATGCTGGGTCATCTGGAGAACCTGGGCATACTGCTGATGGGAGATGTTGACCAATGCGAGGGCCTCATCTACTTTTGTGTGTAGTTCGGGTACATCAGGACAGTCTAGCAAAGAAGAAAGTCACATGGTAAAGGAAAATGCCCATGGAATTTGGAGTTGGGTGATGTGGGTTTAAATCCCAACCCTTAAGCTTTCTATTTCTATTTCCAGCCTTTGGACCTTCAGTGAGTTTTCAATTAGGTAAAATAGGCGTGAATGTAATAACACTGTGAACTGTCTGCTCACAGGGCAGGCACACACTGGAGATTTAGCAAATGTTCCTTTTTCTTTTCCTTCTTTCTGTAGTGTCTCTGAAGGGTCATTAGGGCCACTCACTGATTTTCTGATCAGGACACATGGGAGATTGTGCTTCCTGCCACTTTGAAGTTAGGTGTGGCCCTCTTCAAGGTGATGGGTCTTGCTTCTGGAGGAAGCATAAGGAACAATTAAGGATTTATCATGTTCCCTTTCCCCAGATGGCGGAACTAGGTTTGCTCCATGTACTAAGGCTGCATTGTCCTGAGTGAGAGGTGTAGCAGGACTTCCACTCAAACAGTAATTAACACAGCACAGAGTGAGAAATCAACCTTTGTGCTGACAAGACACTATGATTCTACAGCTCTGTGCTATATTGTACAGCAGCCCATCTGAACTGAATCAGGATTCTAGGAATTTACATAGCTATGCTGATGAGCAGCTTGATACTGTGGAAAGATTATCTAAAGACTATGGAAGTGTCTGTGTGTTAGGGCATGGAAGATCATAAGAGGTTGTTGTTGTGGAGAAAGACCACAGACTCTTTAAACTGTGTCTTTAACTGTTTACCAAAAAGCCATGCCTTCAGGAAGATAGGGGCAGGAGAGAATCCACCAACCAGAGCTGGTGACTACCTCATCTGAGGTCTTACACATCAGTTTATTGGTTTCTTTTTGATACTGAAGATATAACACAAGATTCCCTGGCATCTCATACATTTTCAGAAATTGTTTTGGGATCTTGAGGAGAAGGAGCCCCTTGTACTTATAAGTAAACAAATTTGGGGCACCTGGTGGCTTAGTCAGTTGAGCATTTGACTCAGTTTCAGATTAGGTCATGATCTCATGGGTTGTGGGCTCGAACCCCGCATCGGGCTCCTCAGTTGGTGGGGAGTCTGCTTGAAAGATTCTTTCTGCCCCTCCCCTGCTGATGCTCTCTCTCTCTCTCTCTAAAAATAAATAAATCTTTTAAAAAAATAAACAAATTTGCAGTAGCATACATTGGAAAAGTGATTCAAGATAACATTTTGAAAATGAAGGGAGTCACAGTCAACAAGATATAGTATACACTTGAGGGGCGTCTGGGTGGCTCAGTCAGTTAAGCATCCAACTCTTGATTTCAGCTCAGGTCATGATCTCAGGGTTGTGAGATTGAGCCTCATGTGGAGCCTGCTTAAGATCTCTCTCTTCCTCTTCCTTTGCCCCTCCCCACCAGTCTCTCTCTCCCTCTAAAAACAAACAAACAAAAAGATATGGTATATATTTGAGAGGAGATTCAGATATTCTTTTAAAACGTCTTCATTTGCAACTTCAGAGTTAACTTTTAGAATAGTAATATAAATATATATATTTTAATTATGGGGGGAAGAAGGTGGTGATTGCCTCATGATTTAGGCAAGCAGAATTCTACAAGGGATATTCATTTCTTCTTTTAAAGAGTACCACCCAGGAAAAAAGATTTTCATGGAACAAAGGTGAAACTTCATGGAAAATAGAATCACATGGGAAAGGAAAAAGTAAAACTATATTCACAGATGACGTGATCTTGTATATAGAAAGTCCTAAAGAATACATACACACAGAAAAATATAAAAACTAATAATAATTCAGAATACAAGATCAATATTGTATTTCTATAAAATATGAACAAACCAAAAATGAAATTATGAAAACAATTGCATTCACAATAGTATTAAAAAGAATGAATTGCTTATGAAAAATTTAAGTGGAAGATTTATACACTAAGCTAAAAAATATCTTTGAAAGAAATTAAAGAAGATTTAAATAAATGGAAAGATATGTTGATGGATTGGAAGACTTAATATTGTTAAGATGGCAATAGTCCACAAACTGATCTATAAATTTAATGCAATTCCTATCAAAATCCCTGCTGAATTTCCTCTCTGCAGAAATTGACAAGCTGATCCCAAAATTTATGTGGAAATGCATGCAAGGGACCCAGAATAGCCAAAACAATCTTGAAAACAACAGGGGTGCCTAGGTGGCTCAGCTGGTTAAGCATCTGCCTTAGGCTCAGGTCATGATCCCAGAGTACTGGGATCAAGCCCTGAATCGGGCTCCCTGCTAGGCAGGGAGTCTGCTTCTCCCTCTGCCCCTCACGCCACTTCTGCTCTCTCTCTCACTCTCTCTCTCAAATAAATAAAATCTTAAAAAAGAAGACAAAAACCAAAATTGGACCACTCACACTTCCCAAAACTCCCTACGAAGTACAATAGTCAAGACAGTGTGATATTGACATAGGATAGACATATGGGTCAATGAAATAGAATTGAGAGTCTAGAAATAAACCCTATATTTGCTGTTAATAGATTTTCAACAAAGGTGCCAAGATAATTCTATGAGGGAAAGGACAGTCTTTTCAAGAAGTGGAACTGAGACAACTGGATATCTACTGCAAAAGAAAGAAACTGGACTCCTACTTCACACCAATCAAAAATGAGCTCAAATGTATCAGAGACCTAAACACGTGGACTAAATATATAAGTCTTGTAGGTGAAACATAAGTGTAAATCTATGTGACCTTGGATGAGGCAATGGTTTCTTTTTTTTTTTTTTTTAAGACTTATTTATTTTAGAGAGAGAAAGAACGAGGGTGAGTGGAGGGAGGGGCAGAGGGAGGAGAGGGAGAGAATCTCAAGCAGACTCCCCACTGAGCACAGAGCCCCATGTGGGGCTTGATCTCATGACCCTGAGATCATAATCTGAGCTGAACTCAAGAGTTAGATGCTTAATTGACTGAGCCTCAGCAATGGCTTCTTAGACATGGCATCAAAATACAAAAAAGAAAAGAAGAAATAGATAAGTTAGACTTGGTTGAAATGAAAAAATTTCATACTTCTATGGGCATTATTCCAAAAGTGAAAAGACAGCACATGGGAATGGGAGAAAATATTTGTAGATAATATATCTGATAAGGGTTTAGTATTTAGAATATATAAAGAACTCTTACAACTCAATGATAAAGACAAATAACAAAATTAGAATATGGGCAGAGGATTTGAGTAGACATTTCTGCAAAGGAGATACACAAATGTTCACATGGTAGTAGATAGTTGTCCAACAGCAAGGAAGAAGTTCTGTTTTGTTTTAAGATTTTATTTATTTATTTATTTGACAGGGAGAGAGTGAATGAGAGAGAATGAATGGGGTGGGGAGGGACAGAAGCTGACTCTCTGCTGAGCAGGGAGTCCGCTGCTGCTGTGGGGCTGGATCCAGGACCCTGGGATCACCACCTGAGCCTAAGGCAGACGCTTCATGGACTGAGCCACCCAGATGCCCCAGAACAAGATTTAATTTACAAGCACATGTCAAGCCTGTACTTTGGTCACATTTGTCAATGCCTCATTCACTAAGGACAGACCCATGGCCAACCCCAGATTTATGTACTTGGAAAAATTTAGAAAAACATAAAAAATATAAAATAAATACAAAATATGAAACATCTCTTGATGGAAGAAACCACAAATTATTGTGATAATTTTGTTTTTATCTACTATTCATACCTTCCCTTCTGCCAGTTTATGCCTATTGTTCTTAAGTAATTGTTTATATACTCACATCACTTTCAGAAGGGATTTAGTTTAATTGATAATTATATGGTCTTTTTTTTTTTTTAAAGATTTTATTTATTTATTTGACAGACACAGTAAGAGAGGGAACACAAGCAGGGGGAGTGGGAGAGAGAGAAGCAGGCTTCCCGCCGAGCAGGGAGCCTGATGCGGGGCTCGATCCCAGGACCCTGGGATCATGACCTGAGCCGAAGGCAGACGCTTAATGACTGAGCCATCCAGGTGCCCCTGATAATTATATGGTCTTATATAACAAAATGGGCAGGAGACAGAAGTTCCTTGGTATAAATCCCATGTGCCTATCACTTATATTAAGAAATGAAATACTACCTAAACAGAGGAAGCCCCACCGTGCCCCTTCCACATCAAAACCCCTCTCTGTCCTCTCAAAGGGAAACTACTATTTTGAATTTGGGTGTATACCCAGTACTAGTAATTGATATGGGAGAAGAGGAAAAGATTCACAGTAAATCTGTTTAAAATCAGGACCAAAAATGTATGGTAACTAGTGGGAAAACAAAAAGATTTATGATGTCTTGGAAAATATTTATCAAATATAAGGTTTATTTATTATAAGATCTTACATCTATAATTATAGCTATGTGCTTCGTCTTTGAACAAGGAAAGAATCAAATGTTGATTGAAGAGGCAAAATTATTGTTTGGCAAAATGTAGAAGAGCTGTTTGTAATAGCAAAACATGGAAGCAACTTAAATAGACTGAAGGAGAATGGATAAATTGTGATATGCCTACACAGACTAACGGAGCAGTGAATTAATGAATTAGAACACATACTCATGTGGCTAAATCTCACAAACTATACTGTGACAAGCCAAGTTGCCAATGAATACATAAGCAATAATATTTTACATTGTTAAGAAGAATCATCCAAAATTTGGAAATAAGGCAAAAGAACAGCTGCATTGTTTAAGAGACCCACCTAAAGCCTCTTTGATTCTCTAGGGAAATGATCTTTTGTTGGGTTTACCACTTACTGGTGCTCAGGGCAAGATTCTATGTGCTTAGATGAACATGTTCAAAATTGAAAAGTTGCAAATGTTCTTTTGTCCAGTAGACATATAAATTATTTTGGTCGGATAGAAAACATCACTGCAAAACTTATGATTTTATTGCCTGTAAGAACAGTAACTAGTTTTATATTTAATTTTGCAATCTAACTTCCACGTTCTGTCTATCTTTGACTATAAATTCTTCAGTCTCTCCTGTATTCCTTTGCAACAGCTTTAACGCTTTGCGGATTCCCTCATTATATAGGATAAATTCATCTTGACCCGTGCTCATTTTATATTTGTATGAGTCATAGTTTTAAACTTAAAAATCATACTTTGACAATATAAAATGAAAAACATGCAAAATACTGTTATGTATGTTGTGTGTGTTATATATACATACACGTGATAACAGTATAAAGAAGAGCAAAGGAATAATAAACACTAAATTCAAAATAGCAGTTTCCTTTTGAGGGGCTGAAGAGGATATGATCTGGAAGGGACACAGAAGGGAATTCATCTATTTTGGTAATGTTTTATTTCTTTTTTTTTTTTTTAAGATTTTATTTATTTATTTGAGAGAGAGAGAATGAGAGAGCACATGAGAGGGGGAGGGTCAGAGGGAGAAGCAGACTCCCCGCCGAGCAGGGAGCCCGATGCGGGACTCGATCCTGGGACTCCAGGATCATGACCTGAGCCGAAGGCAGTCGCTTAACCAACTGAGCCACCCAGGTGCCCCCCCCCTTTTTTTTTAAAGATTTTATTTATTTATTTATTTGAGACAGAGAGAATGAGAGAGAGAGAGCACAGGAGAGGGGGAGAGTCAGAGGGAGAAGCAGGCTCCCTGCTGAGCAGGGAGCCTGATGCGGGACTCGATCCCGGGACTCCAGGATCATGACCTGAGCCGAAAGCAGTCGCTTAACCAACTGAGCCACCCAGGCGCCCAGTAATGTTTTATTTCTGAATCCAGTTTTAGGCACATGGGTTTTGTTCTTTTACCCTTTATACCGTTAAAACAAAATGGACGTTTATAATAAAAGTTTTAAGTTGTATGGGAGCACAATAGAGCCTCCTTTCTTTGATGTTTTATCTATGCAGCAATTCACATTGCATGTATTCTGTGTTATCCAATGTGTACTGTAGCTAACACTTTGTCTGATGTATATTGATTATCCAAGGCATTTGTACTATATTATCTGATTCCTTGCATAATTTTCCAGTTTTATTGAGCAATAACTGACATATATCACTAAGTTTAAGATGTACAGTACGATGGTCTGATTTACATATATTTTGAAATAATTATTGCAATAGGTTTAGTTAATATCCATCATGTCATATAGATACAACAGAAAGAAAACAAAATTTCTCCTTGTGATGAGAACTCCTAGGTTCTACCCTCCTACCAATTTTCCTGGATGTCACACTTCGGTTATAGCGAAAGTCATCCTGCCGTAGCTTACCTGCCTCGCACCTCTTTATTTTATAACTGGAAGCTTGGATTTCTTGACCACCTTCCTCCAATACCCTCTCCCCATCTTCTATATGATTTTATGACAGGCAGAGATTATTTGTCAAAGCTTTTAACTGGATGAAAGGAAGTTAATGATACATAGATGGGATGTTTGAGTGGGACTATTTTTGTAAGTGATCAGGGTGTTTGTGCATATTTTTCTGTTATAAAAACTTCTGTTTCTGCATGCAACCTTGTAACTGTGACTTAAAAAGCAAAAACTAAATAGCAAAAATCATTAGTATGGTAGACATTATATTTAATCTGCAAAACACCTATGTAAAATAGATCTATTATTTCCATTCTCCATGTGATGAAACAGAGGTGCAGAGTCACTGAATTAGCCATTCAGGAGAAATAACAAAAAGGTCCAACCTTCTTGCCTTTTAGCAACTCCTTCCTTCAGGGCTTTAGCGAGTTGAAAAGCAGAAGCGTAGGAATTGAAATCTCTTGGCTTTTGTAAGAAAATGTGTTGGTGGGTGGGGGTTGCTTTGGCGGATGGGAGGGGTAACTTTAGTTAGGGGAAGGGAAAGGAGATAAGGGGAGGGACGGAGGGAGGTGAGGGAGGGGCCGGGGAGGGAAGGATTTCTCACCATCTTGGCCAGGTCTGGGAGGCAAAAGGTTACGTGGTTTCTGAGGAGGAGCCACCTTACATATTTAAATACTAATTAGTAATTAACCCACCAATTGGAAAGAGTTAATGCCACTTTAAAAAAAAACAAACAAACACTCACTTGGCTAATAATTTGCTTATACAATGGGAGGATTGCTTCCATGGTGGGCTTTCTTTTTCCTTGCGGTAAGAAGGAAGGAGTGCCCTAATTTGCTCCTACCTTCTCTTTTGCATACATTAGTGGTTCTTGGTCTATAACCATAAAAAATGTCATAGGAGCAATGATGGAATTTTAAATAAGAGAAAAAGCAAGTGGCCTACTTTTGAATAATAAAAGTTTATAGACCTACACTGAACACCCCCAGATGGGAATAAGTATGCAAAAAAAGTGCTTGAATGAACCTATGATGCTTGTAAAAGAGAGATTTTGACCTCTAACCAGAATACTATTGAAAGCCTGGAAAATAATAATTTACCTTCCCACAGGTAGTCCTGACATTTTTGGCATCTGGCATGAAACTGGAAACATTCTGACAAATTCTGGCCAAGTTTTCCACACGGTCCTCTGTCTTGCACAGGAAACACCTTTGAACTCAGGCTTCCATGGTTAGAATCTGCAGGTAACATAGTGTTTGCACATTAATGTTATTAGAGTCTGCATTTTAAAGGCATGGACGTGATGTCATTTCTTTTTCTTACCAGTTCTTTTAAAATCTTTCTGTCTTCAATCATAGGAGGGCATATTGTGGCAACCATTTGCTAGGACAATTTGACATCTATTAAAAATTGCATGTATTCTTTGATCCAACAATCACATTACTATGATTATTTGTACACTGCCCCCCCCCCTCCGAAAAGTTAATGCATATAATTTTATTTTCTGGAAGAAATCATGAGGAATCTTTTGGAAGAGAAACTTGATGGGGTGAGAGAGGGCAACTTTCATTTGTTTGTTCTTTTATATATTTGAATTATTTTAAATTTAGTGTGTCTTATTTTTATTATTATTTCTGATGTCAATGGATTAAATAAGGGATTATAGGCCACTTTTTTCTTTGGATTTCTTCCTATTTAAAAATTTTCTAATAATTATTTTAATTTTTTACAGCTATAATTGGGAAGTACATTGGAGTTTCAAAGGTACTGGGAATGTCTGTTTCTAAAGCTGGGTGGTAGGCATTTACTTTCTTCTATTCCTTTTACATTTCATATATATATAATGTTATGAACAATGGGTCAAAGATTTAGGAAAACATCTAAAGCTGATCAACTTTTGAGAAACCCTTTTTTTTTTCTGGAAGAATTAAAAATTCATATGAAAATGATGATGTAAAAAAGAAGTCTGTCCAACAGAAAATTGACAGTTCTTAACTGAGTGTTTGACATTAGGAAACATTTATTATTAATTTACAACATTTTAAAATGAAACATTTCATTTTGAGATGAATTGTGAAGTCTGTTGCTTAAAAACTGGAGGCACTGGTTAGATCACGTGGTGTGTAAGGTAACCGTCTCCTTTTGTTGAATAGAAAGTCGTGGCCTCCCAGCTGCCTCCCTGAACTGTCCCCTGTCACCCCCCAGAACCCCTGTGAGGAGTTCTGCTATAGAGCTTGTCTCTGCTTTTTGTACTGTTTGCTTTCTTATCTTGTCTGTTAGACGACCCCCCAACACACACACTGAGAGAAGGGATTTGGCCTTGTCATTTGAAATCATGCCATTCTTCCGTACCTTCTTCTGTCATTTTTGCTTACAATATGGTAATGAAGGTAATGTAATTGTCCAGTGATCTGTTTTCCTTTCTCTGGACTGAGCTCCTAAAAGGGACTGTGTCATAATCATTGTCTTATTCCCAGCATCTAGATTAATATCTGGTGTATAGATCAGGGATGGCAAATTCCAGGACCATCCGATACCAATTCCTCATCCTGTGCATGGCCGTAACCCATCACAGAACCTCCAGACCCCTCTAGGCAGCTACCTCTGGTGCCGTCACTCTTATCAACCATCTACTCTCCCCACCTGCCTCTGTCTCCCCACCCCACTCAAAGGGAAAATTAAAGTCAAAATGCTCTCTAAGGTAGGATTAGAACTCATATCTCCCAGCATCCAGCACTGCACCAAGCTACCACACCATGCAGATCTACTGCACACGATCTTCTCTAACCTTTCCAGGGATTTATAAAGCAAGAGAGGACAACTACAAGAGCTATTTTATTCTCTTTCAACAGATTCTGGAACTGAAGTTTAGAAAGACCAAAGTAGGAAAGAAATTCTCCCATATGAAGACTAAAATGAAACCCACACTCAATCAAATAAAAATATTAAAAACCGAAATATTTCAGATTTTTTTTACTAAGTAGGCTCCATGCCCATTGTGGGAGCCCAACACGGGGCTTAAACTCACAACCCTGAGATCAAGACCTGAGCTGAGATCAAGAGTTGGATGATTGGGGGGCGCCTGGGTGGCTCAGTCGTTAAGCGTCTGCCTTCAGCTCAGGTCATGGTCCCAGGGTCCTGGGATCGAGCCCCGCATCGGGCTCCCTGCTCAGCGGGAAGCCTGCTTCTCCCTCTCCCACTCCCCCTCTGCTTGTGTTCCCTCTCTCGCTGTGTCTCTCTCTGTCAAATAAATAAATAAAATCTTAAAAAAAAAAAAAAAAAGTTGGATGATTAACCAACTAAGCCACCCAGGTGCCCCAACGTTTCAGATTTTTTTATTATCGCCTCTTTTCTTCTAATGGTGCTCATTATTCAATTTTAGCTATTTTTCTAATTTTAGCTCTTAGGACAGTCATGACAAAGCCCATCCCTGAAGGTTGTCAGATACACAGCGCTCACTCAGTCAGTGTTGGCCATTGTAACTGACAAGAGCCTTGTATTAGTTCCCTGTTGCCGTTGTAACAGATTACCATAAATTTATTGGCTCAAAATAACACCAATGGCCTTCTGGTTCTGTAGCTCAGAAGTTTGAAATGGGTCTCACTGGCCTAAAATCAAGGTGTTGGCAGTGGTTTTTTTTTTCTGGAGGCTCTAGGGGAGAATCCATTTCCTTGCCTTTCCAATTTCTAGAGGCCAACTATAGTCTTTGGCTCCTGGGCCCCTTCCTCCACCTGCAAAGCCAGCGAAGTAGGGCCAAGTCCTTCTCATGCTACCATCTCTATAGATTTTACTCTGCCTCCCTCTTCCACTTCTAAGAACCCTTGTAGCCACATGTATAATTCAGACTAATCTCCTCATTTTAAGGTCAGCTGACAAGCAACCTCAATTCCATCTACAACCGTACTTTCCCCTTGCTGTGTAACACAACATATTCACAGGTCTTGAGGATTAGGGTGTAGATATCTTTGGGAAGCTATTATTCTGTCTACACAGGGGCAAAGGTCAAAATGTCCTCTCATTAGGCAGATTTTCCAGGAGCATTAGGTTTATTGTTCACCTACCACCTGTCCAGAAGAGTAATGGAAACTACTTGCAAATACCCTACTGCCCCTGCCTGACTATTCTTGATAAATAGTTCACAGGTGCTCTTCAGAGAAGAGAATGTCTCCTCTGTGGGGCTAGCTGGGTGCTGTCTGGTTAGAGGAGGGATAGCAGAGGAAAGGCTTTTTTGTTTTTGTTTTTCAAATTTGTATTTACATTACCTTTGCATTACAGGGGGCTCTGGATATGCAGGTTATCATCAAGGTGGAGGTTGTGCAGAAGGCCAGCTGAGCAGGGGCTGGTTCTGGGCTGCGAGGATGAGGAGGAAGCTGAGGCAGAACGGGTGGAAACCTACATTCTTAGTCGGTGGGGTGGGAGGGAGTTGCAGTGATTAGGAAGTTATTTCGATTTCAAAGTGGATGGATCACTGTATACTCTTGTGCACGTTTGAATGTAGCAACCCACATATAAGGTTGTATGCAATGTGAAAGATGGAGGGGGTATTATTTTATTCTAATGAGCACATTTGGAATATTATCCCCAAACAATTGATATCTATTTAAAAATTCAGGCAAAAATTATTTAATATCACCCCAGCATTGATATATCTAGTCTACTGCCTTGATGCTTTTCCTGAATATTGGAAATCTTAGAATAGAATACCAGAGAAAACACCTGACTTACAAGAAAGTCTTCCAGACCCTGAAATAGAACCCAGCAATGATTCCAGTAATGATGGCTGTTCTCTGCTCATGGAAGAATGGGACGGGAAGGATGTCATGCGGTGTTTTTTGGCTTCAGTTTCTGGTACTGTAAGGTAGGTCCCTTCTATATAGAGACAAGTGATGCAATGTAATGGTAATTTTGAGAATTTAATTCAGATGTTGCCAGGTACAGCTGGTATAATGGGGAAATAGCTAGAAGGAGCCCATTTCTTTCTACATACAAAAAGCTGTGTGTAATTAATATATACAACTTGGAGAGTTTGGAGAGAAGTATAAACCCATGAAACCATCACCATAATCTATGCTATAAACCTATCCATCACTTCCAAAAATGTTCTCTTGCCCTCTTATTTATTATTATTATCATCATTAGAATGCTTAACATAATAAGATCTACCCTCTTAGGAAATGTTTAAGTATACAGTACAGTGTTTTTAACGATAGGCGCTATCCAGCACAGTTGGACTTATAAGTTTAGGACTTACCCATCTTGCATAACAGAAACTTTGTACTCTCTGACCAACATCTGCCCATTTCCCCCTTGACTCAGCTCCCAGCAACCTCATTCTACTCTCTGCTTCCATAACTTTGACTAGATTCCTCATATAAGAGGTATCATATAGTATTTGTCCTTCTGTGTGTGGCTTGTTTCAGTTGGCATAATGTCCTCCAGGTTCATTCATGTTTTTACAAATGGCAGGATTTCTAGAAGGAGCCCACATTATTTTTCATGTCAGAGGGGAGTATTCTTTCCTGTAGGCTTGAGGTCCATAAAATCTAAGTCTAGGGAAATGTAGACCCTACCTTGGCCCACCCAGCAGTTCTCATTTCTGAGATGCTGTGTCCCAGCCACTCCACAGAATCCCAAGGAAGGTATCTCCTGCCTCAAGACACACAGTAGCATTATGTTTCCAACATGGAATATCTTGGGGCATGTTTGGCATTGGTAGAAGGCAATTCTTATCCTTTACAGATACTCTGATTTCTGTAGTTTTGGGTTTGTCTGTGAATATCTTCTGTGGTTTTGTGCATAAATGTTATGATTTAAGGGATCATGGCGGTGATGCGGAGGAGGCTGTGCAGGGCACTCAACGTGACCTGGTTAATACAGGACACTAGGCTCCTTCCCAAACTGGGAGTTGAGGAGTCTAGACTGATTTTAAGGAAACCGCATGATGTTCAAGCAGAACAGAGTTGTGCGTATCTACATGAGTTTTAATAAAGGAGGCAACTGTTTTGTTCAACTTCTCACGCTGCTAGCATTTTCTTTCTCAGCTTTGAAAATCTGCTTTAAAAAGAGATACCAGGGCGCCTGGGTGGCTCAGTTGGTTAAGCGACTGCCTTCGGCTCAGGTCATGATCCTGGAGTCCCGGGATCGAGTCCCGTATCAGGCTCCCTGCTCAGCGGGGAGTCTGCTTCTCCCTCTGCCCTCTTCCCTCTCGTGCTCTCTGTCTCATTCTCTCTCTCTCAAATAAATAAATAAAACCTTTAAAAAAATAAAAAAATTAAAAAAAAAATAAAAAGAGATACCAGCCCCACAGGGCTCTTGACAATATTGGAGGAGGGATGGTGTTTGGCCGACTTCAAAGCTTTCTCTAAGAGGCTCTGAAACTTTGATTCTCCATAAATTGTCACCCTCAGAAACATTGTACAATGACTTAGAAATGTGCTATTTCCAAAGGTAAACCAAGCTTGACCTTAGTATTGACATCTAAGTAAAGCTCATCTTTTAATACTTGCCTTTGCCTTGTTTTGGTAAATCCTCTATTGCATTCAGTGTCTTGGTGATGGTTGTGCTGATACTGTGATAAATAGAGAGACTGAAATTACAAAAGAGCTGGAAGAAGGTGGGAATGTCCCAGCCTTGCACAGGATCCGCTTTTTCCCTTGGCTCTTTGGATAAAGCTGGAAGAAAGTTAGGCTGCATTAAGTCTGTATCGGACATGAAATATGATTGAAAAGTCTGGTCAAATTCTTGCTGCATCTGTTTGAAGACGTTAAGGCTTCTGTTAAAGAGAAATCTCGCATCCACAGTCAGCTGGCTAAACACATTCTCTATTTGAGCCACTTGTGCGTCCTCCTCAATGAACTTTTCACCCACAGGGAGATCTTTTTCATTATCCTCATGGAAAGGAAACAGGTATTGATATATCTTCCTGAAAAACTGTTCGACCTGTGGGGTGGAGGAAAAAATGGAATAAGAAATTAATTTTCTTTCTGGACCATTTCTTTTTTTTTTTTTAAATCAATTATATTTTATTATTTTTAAATGGAAGTATAATTGACATGGACCATTTCTTATTGTAAATTTTAAAGTCCATTTATACTGGTCATTCTAAATAAAAAACAATTTTGGGCAAAATTAAGACTTAAGATTTAAGATCGTTTATTAACACTTTTGTACCTTTGACTTTGATGTGGGAAGAGGATCTGAAATTCTTCCTTGTTTATATGTGCCTACCCAAGGCCTAAAATGGCCAAGTTTTCAGTATTGTTGACAGGATCGTGCACACCTGATGTACCGGCAGTGGTTGGCATGCCATGGTCTAAACAGAATAGTCTAGGTTACCCCAAAACCGCGAAGAAGGCTCTTGCCTTTCACCTCTGTCTTAGGGTTTTGGGGGGGGTGGTTTGTTTCATTCAGTGGAATGTCCTTAGTGACTTGATGGTCTCCTCTTGCTTGTCTCATAAATTCATCCATGGAAAGGAAAAGATAAACACATTCATGCTATATTATAGATGCCTGATAGAGTTAAATAGGTTACTTAGGGATGGTTATATATTAGTAGTGATCAAAGCCCTCCTTGGCTGTAGTCAAAGAAATGAAGCTGTAATTGTAGAATTTTACACTCAGTGGAAGAGTTTTTTCCAGCAGTCACACCATGCTCTCCATCTATATGGTACCTAAGTTAGTGTCAGAACACAGTTGCCCTTACATGGTAGTAATGTGGCCATGCTGACTGTTACGGAGCATACCAACTCTCAAACATCACAGCGCTAGCATCCCAGTGCTGTTCAAAGGATTCTCCAGGAATTCTTAGATCACTCATGCCTTTCTCAAAAAGTAATCTGGGTCGATTGTCTGCCCCTTTCTCTGCCAGCTTCTGTTTCCCTGAATCCATCCACAAAAACAAACCTTAAAGCCCCAAGAAATATTCATAAAGTCGCACAACCAGCACAGACAGGCATGGCCCCCAAATCTCCTGCCTTCCAGCCAGTGCTCATTCCACTGTAGTTGGGTATATCGGAGAGTGACCGGGGCTATAAAAATAGAGCAGATGCAATTCACAGTGGAGGCAAATTAACTTGGCAGATGAATTGTCCTAGGGGTTGCTCCCTCTATAATTGGGTATGGCACTGCCACCCCAGGAACATACTCTAATTAGTGCATGCTCTGATATGGAGAGGGAAATTTCACTGTCTTTCATAGCTCACTTCTTGGAGGGAAGAGAAATTCAGGCCAATACAATAGGAGCCCTTTATGGGGCAGAACTCATCCTATTCAGGTCACCACCCTCTGTGATTCCCTCTGCCCAGATGAGAGCCAAAGGGAACAAAAAAGAAAACATGCCAGTCCTGCAGGACATGCGTAGACGTGGCTAAAGAGGGCATGAATGTGTGCTTATGGGTGTGTTTTCAGAAGAGAGCAGGCCTATCAAAGGAGAGATTCAGGAAGCCGAGAATGTCTTCAAATGTTTGGCCTCCAGGGAAAAAAATTAAAGCAGGTTGAAACCAGAGACTATAATACTATTATTCAGAATTCAATTCAGCATTTATTAGATACCTACGATGCTTACATGAAGGTAGATAGCATATGGTCCCTGCCCTCAAAGAGCTTCCAATCTAGTGGGAACATGTTCACAAATAATAAGAGGCAGAAAGATTCAGACAATTTCTAAGAGAGATATATACAGTGTCATTATAGGGAGAGACAAACACTGAATGGCCGTTTGATAAATTGAATGTATGTAGGTGGTTCATACATAAGCAAGCATGAATGTTAGATTCTAGATTGTAAAAGGCCAATACCAGGTCAGGCATCTCTATTCTAAATAGCAAAATAAATTAATTTTTAAAAATTAAACTGGAAAAAAAATTTAAACTGGAGTAGGTTCTTTAAGAATTCTGAAACCTTGAGCTCTATTTTTCCCTTACCGTATTTTTCATAGAGGACTGACTAGATTGGCAGGTTGTGTAAAATCTCATGCAGTTACTCTCCAGGCAAGACTTGCATTCATCCCAGGAATCTGTCAGAGACTCCTGACATAGGCTTTCTTCTTCTTCCAGATGTTCCTGAACTTCATTCATGAGTTTCAGGGCTTCCTAATTAAAAAGGAGAAACAAACATCCTATTTCCATCTCATAATTCTGTGTGTACCATAGCTGATTTAAAAAACATACATATTCTGATGTACTTCTTCGTTCTTTCTTCAGGCCCCTGGCTGCTGACAGATCTACTTGAATCTACCTTTCTGTTTGATTAAGAAATGGAGCACTGATTGATCCCTACTGAAGACTGCAAATCTTATCCATCTATTCATTCATTCATTCAACAGCTATTTATTGGGTACTTGCTATGGGACAACCATTACACTAGATGTGGGTAAACCATGACATGGTCCCCACTCTGGGACAACTATAATTTGTTTACTTGGCTGTCTTCACATCTAGTTCTTGGAAGATGTGGAAAGTGGGCTTTAAGGCTTATAAAGCTTACAAATTTATTTCCTTTATTTATGCTGCCTTTAATTTTTGTATATGCTTAAACATTGCAAGAAAGTGCAATTCTTGCATATCAAATCTAATCTGCCCAGCAAGTTACACTCTAATTGCTGCGTTGGAGGGGGGGGGGTGGGGAGGTGGGGAGGGGATGCTTCTTTCTTCTCGTTTTCCAAGTGCTCCCCCTCGTGGTGCCTTGCTGTACGTGTCCAGGTCCCACTCTGGGTGATACGGAACCCAGCCCAAGTGACACCTGTCCCTGAGAACCTCAACCCTGTCCCAGGACCTCCCTTAAGGCCAGCACCCCTGCCTAGACCCCTGACCTCCGTTCATGTGTGGACTTCTAAAGACTGGCTCCCTGCAAGCCTGAGACCTAGTTCAGGGGACTGATGGGGTATAATGGATTCCTCCATCAACCAGTCTCAGAGTTAAGAGTGACTCCCTTAAGTGAAAACCACATGAGGGAGCAAAGTTTATGTACTTAAAACCAATTTAGTGTGCATTTTTATCTAATGGAAGAGAAAAAGAAATCACCCTTCCCTGGCATATTAAGCCCAAAGAACCATGTGGGCACTGAGAATCCTTTGATGATTTTCTTATCTCCTTGGGCATTGCAGAACAATTTTGGATTCCTACATCTTCTCAAGAAAGTTACCCCACCATGGCAGGAAACAATACTGCCCACATTTCCTAAGTCAGTCCCAGTTTTAAATATTCTCTTCATTGTCACCATAAACCAAAACCCCACTATTTCCAATTCCAAACTACACTTGCTGTGTACCTTTGGGTAAATTACTTAACATCTCTGAGTCTCAGTATCTTCCTCAGCAAATAGGAATAGCAATAGGATTTACCTCTTAAGGCTTTGTATTAAGTGAGATAAGCAAGCAAGCCACCTAGTGTGTTATTATCTGTTTCCTTCCACTCGCCTCCAAGAGCACAACAAAAACCAGTTACCAAATCACATGTCCCAAGTTTTGGTAGTGAAATGTTGTCATGGAGGAAGATCTCTTGTTTAGGAATGCCCTGCCCATTCCTTCTGTTTCCCCCTTAGATGTCCCACCCACTGACTATTCCTGTAGTTTACAGAGTATCAAAGTCCCATATAAACTTAGTGTTAGGTTCAAATCACTTTATGCCCCCCCGCCCCGAGGTTTCCTACTTTTAGTTAGTTTCAGATGCTTTCACTAAATATTAATAGGGAGGGGCTGCGGAGGGATCCATGATGACACTGGGTCCCCTGAGAATAGGTGGTGCTCTGCGCTGGGAGACTAGGGGCACCAATCTCATAGTTGCTATGTCATAATTTGTCTGAAGTATCCTTTATCTTCACTTTAAAGTAATTTTGGGGCGGGGGAGACTCAGAGTTAAACAGGTTTTTCCATTTTTAAATGGACTTTTTGAGTGTCCAAACCTTAACTGAACTTACATTTGCTTACTCGACCCACCCCTAACTGGAGCATTCTTTTCATAGTTTTACACCCTTGGCTTGTGGGGTGGCTGAGGAAAGGGAGAAAAACAAAGTCACTGGGTCCCAGAGACAGACAAGCGCTGCCTGCTGACTTTCTCCCCAGTCATTCATCAGAGTGCTGTGTTACCACGTTCAGGAACATCATGAGCCTCAGTTTCCTTAGCTGTAAAGTGAAAGTAATGGGTGATGTAGATGTTGGAAGGATTACATGTGATACTGTGTTTTATAAACGGCCTGTAAATGCTATCAAGTGTCATTATTCCCAGGGGCCAGCTCACAAGCCCACCAGGGAAGAACCCAGCTCTGGGGGCTTCCACATTTTCCTCATAAGGAGCTATTTTTGGTTTCCTTAAATCTTTTGCTTGCTGCCTAAAGGGAGGACGGCTTGCAGCTGCTAGTCAGGCGATTGCCTTTCCTTGCGAGGGACCCTGTGTGACAAGGGGTGTAGGGTGTGGCCACAACATCAACCAGTCTGGTGACAGGCTCACAGATAGCTGTGGGGTCAGCCTGTCACACAGCCCTGCTCCAGAGGCTTAAGGGATGGCCAGAGGCCACCGTGCTCAGAAATAGAATTCAGGCAGCTCCCTGCAGTTTGGGGCCCCCCAATTCACATGTCTATAGGTATAGGTGTAGGGGGAAATAGTAAAACTTCTATTTTTATGTTTTAACTTAAAAACTGATGGTAGAGGGAGGAGAAATGGGGAGTTGTTCAATGGGTATAGAGTTTCAGTTTTGCCAGAGGGGAGGAATTCTGGAGCTTGGTTGCACAGCAGTGTGCAGGTACTTAGCACTGTTGAACTATCACACATAAAAATGGTGACGATGGTAAATTGGATGTTATGTGTATTTTGCCACATTCACAAACTTTTAAAAATAAAATTTTAAAGTAATTGACTCTCCTGTTAAAATTTAAAATATTTTCCAAATTATTTTTGTTACAGTCTTGATTTCGTCTTTGATTTAAGGGTAACATTGGAAAATAATTTTTGGAAAATAATTGAATTGTTTTGAATGTTATGTTCATTATTAATGGTATTAAACGAGGAGCCATGCAATCCTGCATAATTTAGAAACATATTAAGCCTTGTACTGTACTAAGTTCATGTGCTCAGTACTGTAACATATGAACAATTTTTAACATCCTCTAGAGACATTTGGATATAAAATTGACCCTTAAAAACATGGGTTTGAAAGCATGGGTCCACTTAGATGTGGATAGATACAGGACAGTACTGTAAATGTATTTTCTCTTCTTTATGATATCCTTAATATTTTCTCCTTTATTGTAGGAATACAGTATATAAGGCACATAACACACAAAATATGTGTTATTTGACTGTTATTGGTAAGGCTTTTGTCAACAGTAGGCTATTAGTAATTCAGTTTTTGGGGAGATAAAAGTTATATGCAAGTTTTTGACTGGAGGTCAGTACCCCTTTCCCCTGCATTGTTCAAGAGTCAACTGTAATGTGTCTTTCCCATTGCTAACGTACATAGTTTGAACTGCAGCTATTGAGTAAAGGCATTTGAATAAAGAAATTAACTAGGCTGATGTACTATTTAATATACACTGGGGCTGTCTCGTGGTGCTTATGTCAGACCATTGCATGTCACCAGCTGCTCAGGAGGACCCTGAGGACGTGGGGCCCTCCACAGTCCATGGACCCTGTGTCCCTCGTTCTTTATTCCCTTGGGGCTGATTGCAATGAATTGCCAATTTAAGAGGACACAGGTAAATGATCCTATTATTATCTAGTTCTCAATAGACTAGCCCTCACTAAATGGACAAGAGGCTTAAAAAGATTCCTGAAAAAAAAAAAATACCCAGCAGATTAAAAAATACAAATAATTTAAGCTCAGGTAGACAAGAAGCAAATGGCAGAGCTGACACTTCTTCATTATAAGCTCTTGGTCACATGACGAAGTAAAACTATGATCTAATCAGATCTGGCAATCGGCTAAAACATTTCAAAATACTATCCAGAAGGTTATTTGAAATATGGACTTAATATCCACCCTGGCTAGTGATGAACCTCACCCTTGAGATATTAATGGTTGCAATTCATGTGTCTAACATAAATAAATTAATGTGCATAAATTTAGGAGTGAATGCTAATAATAATTTTAGTAGTAGGAATAGAAGATCAAAAACCTTTGGAAACCACATATCTAGCCAGAAACTTCCAGAACACTTTTGAGTCAATATCCCAAGTTAGAAGGGACTAAGGATAAAGTCTTTTTAAGAAAGTAGCACTTCCTTAACAGAGACGAATCCCCCAAATTCCTGGATTTGGAGTCCTGCAAAGGTCTACTCTGCTAGGACTGTGTTCTTGGAAGAAATTTGAAATTTCCTTCAAACTTTTCCTCCACTAAGAGCTGCCGTCCAGAAAATCCATTTTTAGGGGAAAGAAGTAATTTATCAATTGCACTAAGAAATGCGATATTTATGGTCTAGCTATATTTAAGAACAGGTGTTATTCTCAATTACTGTACCTGCTTTTCTTCTCTGCATTTCTTCAGGGTTTTCATCAGATTGGTATGTTCCTCCTCTCTTCTTTCCATCATGATTTTCATCTGCTTCATACCAATCAAAGCTTTCTTCACCTCTTCGTCTACATCTATGTCTCCAACCTCAGAAAAACCTAAAAGATACATTGTAGTTTTTTCCTTTGAGGTCTGATCAGATTACATATATCAGAATTACAATGAGTTCACCGATTTTTCCTGTTGCCTCAATAGAGACTTAGCTATTCTTTTACCGCATCAAACTGCAAGCAAATGACAATGAATCGGCTGGCAGCTGCCACATGGACACAGCGGCCACATAGATGATGCCTTCTAGCCCTCGCCTCTGAGCTCCTAGACAAGTCAGAGTTCACTTAACCTCATTCCTGTCATTTTCCTCAGGGCCTGTTTCCATGGATCCATTTTTTTTTTCTTTTACTTAAAACTCAAGTGTGTTTATATTAGAAAAAAATTGAAATTTTCTTCACAGACAATTTGTATTAAATGCCCAACTGGGAACCTCAAACACAGTGAACGATTTCTCTTTCTTTCAGCTTTAAATGCCTCCCCAGGAGGCATCAAACCCAGAAAGTATCTCATATGATGCAAGATTCCTTAATAACCTACTGGACATCTCTTACACACCTTTAAAAAGCCTGTAGTGGGTATGAAATTCATTGTCATTCTCTCTTTGCTATAGTCAATGTGGCTTCCAAAGGAGCTTATTCTTGCTTCCAAATTTAATATTAGACACCCCAAAGCAATATTTTAACTAATTTATTTTTCTAAGTGTTCCGTACCCAAAGCATATACTCTCAAGCAAAGGTCACAAGTCAATGAGCATAGACCAACCAGATTCGATGTCATAACCCGTTCTTTCACTATCTCAAGAATAACTGCACAGATTACTTTAATTGTTTAAAGTTTTCAAATGCTAGAAAAGAATTTCACTGTTCATTAAAACTGTGCTTAGAGGACACCAAACATCTGGACGATACCAAGAAATGCAGTCCAAAAGTTGGCAAGTTTTATCTGTGTGATAGCAAACATCTGGATATGTGAACATTCTCAGATACTCGACTGGAATTTTCTATTTTTATTCCAGATGTTTGGTGTCCTGTCTACTTGGTTTAAGTGCCTAGAGAACATCTCACCGTGAAACTAGAAGGCTGTGATAAATATGGTTATCTCTCAACTGTAAATCACTGTAAATGCCGGCAGGACATGCAAACATGCAAACAGGACACAGTGCAGATAAAGAAACCAAACGTACCCTTCAGGTTTCCATGGATATCGGTGTTGTCCTTCCAAGTAGGTGCACAGTGACAGTCTTTCAACCATAGCAGATACACAATAAACACCAAGAGTGATGGCTTCATGTTCCTGCTGTTACTGCAAAGGAAAAATAAACCTGTACCAAATGCTTTCCATTAGGTTAGTTTTCGCCAGCATCAATTGAAAACATATGGTGATCCAAAGCATTTTTCTGTCAATTTTTCTTTATGACTTTAGACAAGTTATGCTAATATGCCTGAGATATAAGGAGACTTGGAATATAAATTTTAAAAAAGACAACCCAAGTCCCTATTTTGTTTACATTCTTTATGACAGTTGAATAAGGTCATCATCTGAAGTATTTGAACTTTAAGACAATGAATAGTATGGATCACAGCCCCATAGAATCCATACTTCATTTTATGTTCTTATCAACAGTAAACATCCTGAAGCACAGAATTAGTTAAAATATATCAGAGGGATTTTTTTTTTCTCCAAAATTCTGAGTGTTCAAGCAAGTTTTTACCTGGGTAGTTCATTACTTATTTTTTTTATGAAAGCAAAAACAGCCTCACAGATTTTTCCCATATGTCTTGTAAAACCATCAAGATATATGAATAGTGCACAATTAAATTTTTTTCTTCTCAGATAATGAATTTCCTTTTAAAATGTAATTTGATATACTTTGTTATAAACATTCCAAATACAAATGTATGCTTTAAAAAAACCCCAAAAAACCCCAAACCTCCTAAAGCCCCACAAGACCCCCACAAATGTATGCTTTAATAAAGTTAAATATATAAAATAAGTTAGATTGTCTTAACTCCTCCCAAAGGAATATTTATCTGCTTTATGTATATTTGTTATTTTGGAACAAAAATTTCACTATTTAATCAACATTTGGATTGTCTTTTTAATATAATTAAATAACACCGGTACTAGTAGTTACAAAGTTATCACATTTTACATAAATCTACCTCTACCATTTGAACTAACTCTTCTCTTTCTGTTAAGACCCTATTTACAAAATGAAACTTTTCAATATATTTACCACTAACTTTGCAGTATCTCCTCAGTGAGGTTACCACCAGCTTCTGAAAGGATCTTCACTTTTCTGTGATTTAATTTTCATCTGTGTCAGGGACTTAGCCTTGTTCTATAAATTTGATGACACAGTTCTTAATCCTATTACCTAACATTTTGAGATTAATGAGTATGGTTTAAAATTTGGTAGGGTTTAGAAAGAAACACTAGAGGGCGGGCTGTGCGCATGATCAGGAACAATGACCTTGAGTTACTTTATTTTACATAAATTTTTTTTTTCATTGAAGTATAGTTGACATACAATATTACATTAGTTTTCAGGTATAAAACATAGTGATTTGACATTTATACACATTATGAAATGATCGCCATGATAAGTCTAGTTACCATCCGTCACCATACAAAGTAATTGTAATATTATTGACTATATTACGTATACTATAATAAATGTAAATGCAAATAATGCTGCAGTAAACATAGGGGTGCATATATTTTTTGAATTAGTCTTTTCATTTTCTTCAGATAAATACCTAGAAGTGGAATTGCTGGATCATATGGCAGTTTTTAATTTTTTAAGGAACTTCCATACTGTTTTCCACAGTGGCTGCACCAATTTATATTCCCATCAACAGTGCATGAGGGTTCCTTTTTCTTCACATCCTTGCCAACACTTGTTCTTGTCTTTTTAATATGAGCCATTCTGATGGGTGTGAGGTGATATCTCATTGTGGTTTTGATTTGCATTTCCCTGATGATTAGTGATGTTGAGCATCTTTGCATGTATCTGTTGACCATCTGCATGTCTTCTTCGGAAAAATGTTTATTCAGGTTCTCTGCTCATTTTTTAATCAGATTGTGGGGATTTTTGCTGTTGAGTTGTATGAGTTCTTTGCATATTTTGGATATTAACCCTTATTGAGTATATCATTTGCAAATATCTTCCTCCATCCAGTAGGGTACCTTTTAGTTTTGTTGATAGTTCCTTCATTGTACAAAAGCTTTTTAGTTTGATATAGTCTCACTTGTTTGTTTTTGCTTGTTGCCCTTTGCCTGAGGGGACAGATCCAAAAAAATATTGTTATGACCAAAGTCTAAGAGTTTACTACCCATGTTTTCTTTTAGGAGTTTTATGGTTCCAGGTCTTACATTTAGGCTTTAATCCATTTTAAGTTTGTTTTTGTGTATGGTGTAAGGAAGTGGTCCAGTTTCATTCTTTTGCATATAACTCTAGTTTTTCCAACACCATTTGTTGAAGAGATTGTTTTTTCGCCATTGCATTTTCTTGCCTCCTTTGTTGTAGGTTAATTGATCATATACATGTGAGTTTATTTCTGGGCTTTGTATTCATTTCCATTCATCTATGTGTCTATTTTTATGCCAGTACCACACTGTTTTGATTACTTTAGTTTCATAGTATAGTTTGAAGTCAGGGAGTGTGATGTCTCCAGCTTTGTTCTTCTTCCTCAAGATTGCTTTGGCTCTTCAGGGTCTTTGTGGTTCCATTTAGGATCATTTGTGGGATTATTTGTTCTAGTTCGGTGAAAAATGCTCTTGGTATTTTTGTAGGAATTGCATTGAAACTGTAGATTGCTTTGGGTAGTATGGACATTTTAACAATATTAATTCTTCCAATCCATGAGCATGGTATATCTTTCCATTTATTTGTGTCATCTTCAATTTCTTTCATCAGTGTCTAATAGTTTTCAGAGTACAGGTCTTTCACCTCCTTGGTTAAATTCCTATGTATTTGATTCTTTTTGATGCAGTTGTAAATGAGATTTTCTTAATTTTTCTTTCTGCTAGTTCATTATTAATGTATAGAAATGCAACAGATTGTTGTATATTGGTTTTGTATCCTGTAACTTTACTGAATTCATTTATTAGTTCTGGTAATAGTTCTGGTAATTAGTTTTTGGTGCAGTCTTTAGGGTTTTCTATATATGGTATCGTATCATCTTTAAATAGTGACAGTTTTATTTCTTCCTTACTAATTTGGATGACTTTTATTTCTTTTTCTTGTCTCATTGCTGTGGCCAGGACTTCCAGTGCTATGTTGAATAAAAGTGGCAAAAGTGGGGGCATCCTTGTTTTGTTCCTGATCTTAGAGGGAAAGCTTTCAGCTTTTCACCATTGACTATGATGTTAGCTGTGGGTTTGTTATATATGGCCTTTATTATGTTAAGGTATGTTCCCTTCATACTCACTTCGTTGAGAGTTTTCATCATAAATGGATGTTAAATTTTGTCCAATGCTTTTTCTTCATCTATTGAGATGATGGTATGATTTTTATTTTTAATTTTGTTAATTTGGTGTAATATGTTGATTGATTCGCAGATATTGAACCATCCTTGCATCCTTGGAATAAATCCCACTTGATTGTTGATGTGTAATCCTTTTATTTTTTTTAATTTATTACTGAAGTTTAGTTGACATATAGTGCTATATTAGTTTCATGTGTACAACATAGTGATTTGACAAATCTATACAATACTCACTGCTCACCACGATAAGTGATGTCACCATATGTTATTACAGTAGTATTGACTATAATTCCCTATGCTGTGCTTTTCATCTCCATGACTTATTTATTTTATAACAGGAAGTTTGTACCTCTTAATCCCATTCACCTATTCCTCCCATCCCCCCAGCCACCTCCCCTCTGGCAACCACTAGTTTGTTCTCTGTATTTAAGAGTCTGTTTTTTTGTTTTTTTTATTTGTTTTGTTTTGTTTTGTTTTTTTTAGATTCCACATGTAAGTAAAATCATATTCATTTGTCTTTCTTTGTCTGACTTATTTCATTTAGCATAATACCCTCTAGGTCCATCCATGTTGTCACAAATCGCAAGATTTAATTCTTCTTTTATGGCTGAGTAATACCTTTTAATGTATTGTTGAATTTGGTTTGCTAATATTGTGTTGAGGAATTTTGTAACTATGTTCATTAGGGATATTGGCCTGTAATTTTCTTTTCTTTTCTTTCTTTCTTTCTTCTTCTTTTTTTTTTTTTTTTTTTTTTTTTGTAGTATCAGGGTAATGCTGGCTTCATCAAATGAATTTGGTAGCACTCCTTCTCTTTGATTATTTAGAACAGTTTGAGAAGGATAGGTATTAACTCTTCTTTAAGTGTTTGAATTCCCCTGTGAGGCCATCTGGCCCTGGACTTGTGTTTTTAGGGTTTTTTTGACGACCAATATAATTTCATTACTAGTAGTCATTCTGTTTAGATTTTCTATTTTCTTTCTGATTCAGTCTTGGAAAATTGTATGTTTCCAGGAATTTATCCATTTCTTCTAGTTTGTTCAATTTGTTGGCATATAATTGTTTGTAGTAGTTTCTTATAATCCTCTGTATTTCTGGGATGTTGATTGTAACTTCTCCTCTTTCATTTCTGATTTTATTTATTTGGGTCCTCTCTTTTTTGTTCTGGATGAGTCTGGCCAAACTTTTATCAATCTTATCTATCTTTTCGAAGAACTAGCTCTTAGTTTCATTGTTATTTTCCATTATTTTCTGCTATTTCATCTATTGATGCGCACGGATGGATGGGGTGGTCCTTGGTGTGGCTGGCTGCAAAGCCCAGCTCTGACTATTGCAGATGCCCTGGTGAGCAGGGCCACCTCCCTCCAGGGGTGGGAGTTGCTTTGGTGGGGAAGATGTCCATTGGGTGTGGCAGGGTGGAAGTGTTTTGGGAGGGGGGCACTGGTCCTGGCTGAGGCTATCCATGGGGTGTGGTAGGGTGGGAGTCACTTTGGAGTGGGTGAATAGGGCAGGACAGGTCCACAGGGGGACACCTGGGTAGGGTGAGTGGTGGTAGTAAGGTAGATGGGGAGTATGAGAAATGTCACCCATCAGTGTCAGGACAGCTAGGTAGAAGGAGAGTAAGGAAAATGGTGCCTGCGAGCACTTCAATCTGCAGAGAAGGTTCTTCAACTTTCTGTTCCTTTGGCACATGCCATAAAACTAGTCAATAAATCCCTTCACACATGGCTCAGGAGCTTTTCAAACTCCTCCCTCTGTGCTGGGTCTCAGAGTGAGTGTGTTTGTGCATGGGCCCTTTGAGAGTGGAGTCTCAGTTCTCCTGGAGTTAAGCCCTGCTTGTTTTCAAAGCCAGATGTTATGGAGGCTCATCTTCCCTGTGCAGGGTCCAGAGCTGCGGTGCCTAATGTGAGGCTTGAACCCCTTGCTCCTCAGGGAGGACCTCCACATTTGTGACATTTCTCCCACGTGTGGCTGAATGTACTAGGGGTGTGGGTCCTGACTAGACCACGTCTCTGTCCCTCCTACCTGTCTTAGTGTGGCTTTTTCTTTGTCTTTATATCTTTAGGTGTGGAAATGCTGTTCTACCAGTCTGCAGGTTTTTCTCAGAGTTGTTCTATATGTAATTGAAATTTTGGTATGTCCATGGGAGGTGGTGAGTTCAGGATCTTCCTGCTCTGTCTTCTTGATCTTCTCTCCTCTACACAAATATGTTTTTATAGGACTCATTAAAGCTTTAAACATTTTTTTAAAATTTGAAATTTATGATATGTATATCCCTATATAGGCCAAACAAATTTCTTTGGAAATATAAGCCATAATATGAAGTAGAGTAAGTAAACTCTTAGATAAAACATTTGGAAGATTATGTGTATAGCTGTCCGGCATTTTTTGACAATATGCAAACACATTTTAAGTAGATAAATGATAAAATCTAGCATATAAATAATGCAATAGATAGTATTTCAGGCCCACTACAATTTGATAATTGATGAGCTGAACTGAAAATTCAGCTAATGATTTGTTTAAAAACAATTTGGAGAACTCTTGGTCACCATAGCCAGTTGTAGTCTGGGTCTCTCTGGCTACTGAAATCTTAAGATCATCATGGGTCCCTTTAAAGTTTTGAGGAATTAGGGGGCCAATACTTATTATGTGCTTAGTGCTTTCTATGCGGGTCACACTGACTGTTCTGAGCTGGCCCACCTACCTTTCAAGGGCCCTTAGAAGTTGGTCCTTGTGTTTGAGCAAACTGCTGTTTGGAGTTTATCTCTGCTCCCTTGGGCACCAGGATGGACAATTACAGGACACACTCAAAGTCCAACCCACGCCTCATTTCAGCTGTCTTGATTACCCACTAATTCTCTGTTTTAGTTGGAAACCTCTTAGCTCTGTTGGAAAACAGATCAACTCAAAGCAAAACTTGAAATATTATTACTTTAAGGAGCCTAATGTCACTTTTGAGCAGCTACAGTCCACACCTGTCAACATATGTGTTCTATCCTGAGAGGTGGCTAGTTGGCCAATGGAAGAAACAAGGCTTTGGGTATTTTTCTCAGGAAGAGAAGAGTACAGTTCTGGAAATATTAGTCATAGGAAATTATCCAGTGCTACTCTGACCCGTAGAACCCTTGCTCATTAGTTTGCTGTTGTCCAAGTTTGGGACCGTTTGAAGTCATGGCTGACATCTGCACACTCTTTTTCAGCAAACCCAAATTTTGTTGAAAAAGGAAACTGTTGTTTAGGAAGTCCAGTGGTTCATCCTAGAGTGGCAGATTTTTTTCTGTAATCTATGTTCCCCCTTTAAGTGTAATTTCTGACAACACAAGTTTATTGCTAACTAGTACTAATTACTTTTAAAATATCCTGAAGCTTCCAAAAAGTTTCTTCCTCTAATTATTTCATCTGTTTTCACAGCTGCCATTTTGTTCTTAAGATTAAGCAATATTTCATACAAACCCCTTTACTTTTATAATTATGATGTCATTATGTTTGAGATTTAAGTGGATTATAAAATATTACACATAGCTACTTGGTAACTAAGGAGCAAGGCCATCTTAGTTAAGAAAGATGGCAAGAAGATATGTGCAGTATCAACCAAGAAATAGGCTGAAGAGTCAGACAGATGGACTTCAAAATGTCAGCTACACTGTTAAGGTCAGGCTTGGACAGAGTGTCTTAGATATGTGGCCATAATGGACTTGTTACTAAGTCACCCCTGATTAGATTTGTCCATCCTGCCACTGGCATAGCCAGACAACCTCTGGCTACACTTACTGGGCAGAGCAGACAAGGAAGCGTGTGCTATTTGTGCTGTTTCCTATGTGCAGCCCAACTCCAAGATAAAATGTCAGTGGTCCCCTGCAGTTGTGCAACCTGGAAGCCCTGCATGTGTCCTGTACACAAGCTGGGATTTGCTGACTTGCACAAGTAAGGTCAGAAAGGGAAGGAAAGAGAGTGAATCCCTAATGCAGTCTCACACTGATGAGATCCATGGACTAGTGGATTCTCCATGAGTCAGATAACCTACTCTTGCTTGGGAGGGTGGGAGGCAGGAGTGGATTCTCCATGAGTCAGATAACCTTCTCTTGCTTGGGAGTGTGGGAGGCCGGAGTGTTACCCTGGTAGAAGTCCCTCCATAGTAACATAAAGATGTTCTCCTACACACACACACACACACACACACACACACACACACACACCCAAGGAGAGAATGTATGAAAGAAGTAAAATAAAAGACAAAAGATCAAAAACTAAAGATCCAAATTATTTATGTAGATTATATAGGTTATAATAGTAATCAATTTCACTAGATTTCTTTCTTTCCTTCCTCCCTTCCTTCTTTCTCTCCTTCTTTCTTTCTTTATCTTTGTTCATTTAGCCATTTATTTAACAAACTTGAAGGACATGATTCATATTACAAAGGTAAATTTTAGAAGTAGGTGTAAGTTCTCTTTTAAAAATTGCTCCCTTTTGGGCCCTTGGGTGGCTCAGTTGGTTGGACGTCTGCCTTCGGCTTGGGTCATGATCTGGAGTCCTGCGATCGAGTCCTGCATTGGGCTCCCTGCTCAGCGGGGAGTCTGCTTCTCCCTCTGCCCTTCACCCCCCCTCAAATAAATAAATAAAGTCTTTTAAAAAATTGCTCCCTTTGTAGGCAAAGGTTGGCTAACTCACTGACAGAAAGGACCAGTGGCATAGTATAAAGGTCACTGATTGAAGAGGTCAGTTTTCATCAAAATCTCTGCCACTCTGTGCACTCCAGACCTCTGTGTCCTCATCTAAAAATGAGAAATAATCAGAAGAAATAATCTGAATTGTTACCCCCCAGTTCTAAAGTTCTATGATTATTATTCACTTATTCTCACCAAGCCTCATCAGTTTGAGTAAATAAATGAGTTGAATCAATCTGTAAAATAAAACATTACAGCTACCTTATCTCTCTTACAGAGTTGCTGAACGTGTCCCTTTAGTTAATACAAATGAAAACGTTGTGTTGAGCCGTAGAGCACATGTAACTGGAAGGTAGACGAACAGCTTCTTTAGAAAAAATTCAGACTAAACTAGAATTATTTTAGGCTCCTATGATATAGGCAGCAAAAGTAGGCACTGAACCCAGACTTCAAAATTTTTCATGAAAAAAATCAAGCTTGAATACAGTATGAAGAAATTATATCCCACTTAACCTCATTATAAAGTCAGACTTTATCTGTACAGAAAAGTACCATATAAATTTAATTATTGATCAGGATGCATATAAATACCAAATACATTCTAAAATTTTCATTACACCCAGCATAGTACTTCCCTTGTTTCTTTCCAGTGAGCTCAGCTCTTGGAATAGCATATTCAGAAAATCTGTATTGGGCACTGATTATGTCCCACATGTGGAGGATGTGACAGGAAGAAAACAGAGGCTCTCTGCTGTCTGGGAGCATGTTGCATTCCAATGGGAAGGAAGAGGACAATACACAAATAAGCACATAAGCAAGAGCACATCAGAGAATGAAAGTTGTTACAAAGAAAATAAAATGGGGTAATGTGATTTTAAGTAATTGGAAAGGGGAGGGGCTACCTTAAGTAGACAGTCAAGGAAACTTTTAAACCAGTGCTTCTTAAACTCTACCATGCAAATGAACCACATGGGATCTTGTTAAAATGCAGATTCTGATTCAATATGTCTAGGTAGGGCCTAGGATTCTGCATTTCCAGTAAGATCCCATGTGATACCTGTGGGTCCTAGACCACACTTGGAGAAGCAAGGATCTTAAGTATTTTTCCCCGATAGCATTCCCATACTTAAATCCCTTCAGTTAATTCTCATTGACCACAGAGTAAAGTTCAGTCAGAGCATGTAAGTCCTTGCTCAAAAGTTTCCAATGGGGGCGCCTGGGTGGCTCAGATGGTTAAGCGTCTGCCTTCAGCTCAGGTCATGATCCCAGGGTCCTGGGATCGAATCCCACATCGGGCTCCCTGCTCAGTGGGGAGCCTGCTTCTCCCTCTGCCTATCTCTCTCTGTCTCTTACAAATAAATAAATAAAATCTTTTAAAAAAAAAGTTTCCAATGGCTCCCCATTTTCCTCAGAGCAAAATCGAAAGGATTTACAACGGCTTACAGGCCTCTTCACGACCTTCTCCATTCTGATCTCATCTCCCATTACTCTCTTCTTTTCCATATCAGCTCTAGCTTCCCTGGCCTTATTGATGTTTCGGGAGTATGTTAAGCATGATCTTGCTGTGGGGCCTTTGCATGGCTAATCCCTGTGCCTTAAACACTCTTCCTCCAGATAGCCACCTTTAACTCCACTCTTTAACTCAACTCTGTGCACAAATTACCTTCTCAAGGTGGCCTATCCAATGATGTGAGGCCTATTCCCCTCTTTTTAAAATAGAGGGCAACTTACTCCCCTGCACCTCATTCCTGGTCTCCCTTACACCCTCTTCTTATTCTTATGCCATAACACTTAGCACATTCTAACAGATTACAAAATTTATGTGTATATTATATGTATTGCTTATTTGTATTCTTCTGAGAGAGCTTTGTTTCATAGTCTAATGAATCTCAAGTGCCTAGCACATTGTGTGTGTGTGTGTGTGTGTGTGTAAAATGAACAGAATTTCATAGCATACTTACATGACCTGACTCTGGCCTATCTCTCCAGACTATCTCTAACTGCTTCCTTCCCTATACTCAGTGGTCCAGCAGTCCTAAACTGCTAACCATTGCTTGAATACATCATGGCTTATTTTCACTTTGTGCCACATATTGCCTCTTCCAGGTCTTTCTCCCACTTGTTATTTATTCTTCAAAGTTCAGATCAGGATGCATTTACTTATTTCCATTCTCAGGACATTCTTGATAGTGCCCTGCTTTATCACACCATTCTACTTGTATATACCTCTATTACTACACACTCCCTCCTTTATTTCAAGAGTTTACATATCGACCCAGTCAAGGTCTGCACAGGAAACAGAAGGTACACTCAGATGAAATCATAAAAATAATTTTATGAAGGGGCCATTTGCAGAAGTGGGCAGAGGTAAGGAAATGGATCCTTGGGTACAGAAGCTGAGTGAGTGCTAGGGCCTTGGAGGAGGGAATTGGAATAGAGGAACAGCCAGAGAAGCCATGCCAAAACAATGCCCCCCATTTGCTGAACTCAACCCGAAGCCACAAAGCTCCCAGGGTGCCTCAGAGACATAGTTCTGGGGGCATAAGGCAGGCAGAGAAGGGTAGAGAACGGGTCTGGGGGAGAGGGTGGCAAACAAAGACCAACCAGCATATGTGTTCATCTCCCCATTAGGTGGATGATTTCTTTTCATTGTCATATCCCCAGCACCTAGCACAGGGCTTGGTTCAGAGTGATCATTCAATAAATCCTCATGGACGTAAACTATAACATTAGGGCATATACTACTTTAACTGAATATTTGTAGGAAGGTAGGCAGGAAGGCAGGCAAGCTAATTACTTTCTATCTTTGACCAATTTTCATTCATTTCCACACAGAATTTTTAGTTTAAATTTTTTTTATTCTTACGTTAATCCCCATACATTACATCATTAGTTTTAGATGAAGTGTTCCATGATTCATTGTTTGTGCATAACACCCAGTGCTCCATGCAGAATGTGCCCTCCTCAATACCCACCACCAGGCTAAATCATCCTCCCACCCCTCTCCCCTCTAGAACCCTCAGTTTGTTTTTCAGAGTCCATCGTCTCTCATGGTTCGTCTACCCCTCCAATTACCCCCCTTCATTCTTCCCCTCCCGCTACCTTCTTCTTCTTCTTTTTTCTTAACATATATTGCATTATTTGTTTCAGAGGTACAGATCTGAGATTCAACAGTCTTGCACAATTCACAGCGCTTACCAGAGCACATACCCTCCCCAGTGTCTATCACCCAGTCACCCCATCCCTCCCACCCCACCCCCCACTCCAGCAACCCTTAGTTTGTTTCCTGCAATTAAGAATTCCTCATATCAGTGAGGTTGTATGATACATGTCTTTCTCTGTTTGACTTATTTCACTCAACATAATACCCTCCAGTTCCATCCACGTCGTTGCAAATGGCAAGATCTCATTCCTTTTGATGGCTGCATAATATTCCATTGTATATATATACCACATCTTCTTTATCCATTCATCTGTCGATGGACATCTTGGCTCTTTCCACAGTTTGGCTATTCCACACAGAATTTTTAAAATTGTTTCTTGAAATCATATCTAACTTAGATGACAATAGCACAACCAGGACAGAATCTACTGTAAGAGTTAATTTTGGTCATCCTGCTTTGCTGAGTTCAATCTAATAGCCCCCAAAGCAACATAAACCTGGAAATAAATGTACCCATGTGGGACTATCAGCCTAAGATACAAAGCATGAGAATTACAAAATATCTCAATTAGTGATGCTTGTCTACTAATTGTACAACATCATCTCTGGGTCCTGGCACCAGGAGGCAATGACTAAAAGCTTGTTGACCATCTAGAGTCAGGCAAGCCAGGTAGATTTGAGACAGGGAGTAATCCAGATACTCTGATGATACACAAGAGGCTATTGGGGAGGGTCACCAACTGTCCTGGTTTGCTTGGGACTGTCCTGGTTTTAGTACTAAAAACCTTCAGCTTGAGGAACGCTAAGTCCATGTCAACTGGGACAGTTGGTTACCCTACAATCAGGATCAACTGAAAAATACAGATTCTGATTCCTCATGATAGTTTCCTTAAGAGGTATTACTCGAAGGTGACTCAAGCTACTATAACTCTTTGACAGTTATTTTGAGTTTTGTAAAACTCAAAACCTTCTCTAACTGGCATGTGGTAACTTCACTGATGCACTAACTCGTCAAGAAGTCCTAAGAAAAACCCTACACTGCCTATATTCTCTTAGCCTCAAAGCTTGCAAAACTGCTTGATCTAATCAGTTCCTCAGGTGTAAAATCATGTGCTCTAGCATATTTGTAGAAATAACAAGCCTTTCTTTCCACTGGTTTCCTCAGGTTTCTGGGTGTATTTCTAAACACTTTGCTAGCCTTCTCCTCTGTAAACTGCAAGCCCCTAGTTCTAGCCGCTTACAGGAGGAATATGCACATACAGCTCTTGTACCAGTGGCCATTTCTGATCTCTGTATCTGCTAAGTGAGGAAATGGTTGAGAACAATTTAACTTTTTGCAGCAAGTCTAACTTGCTCAAACTTTTGGCTGAAATACAGAAACTCGATATGCCATAAAACTGCCTGGTTCTTGAACCAGATAAACTCCTTTTATTAGTGAGAAACATCACATAGGTACTGATTTATATATCCTTTATGTAAGTACAGGAAATACTTAGCCAATATAACATATTTATAATTTATGAGAGATTTTAGGAAAAAAACTGGCAAGTGGATTGCTTTGAATTTTGGTGGGAAAGGCGAATGCTTCTGAAGCAAATAAAAAAAAAGATCCAACTGCTGAGTACAGTAAAAGCATGCAAGTGCCAAACAACAGTTTGCTAAGAGGAATAGATTAAACCAGTCACCAAAATTAAGATTTTCCTATGTGATGTGATATTAAGGGAAATAGTTTGGTTAATACTTATGATGTAAATCATTATTAATTTTTATGATTATGGCCGTCACTGACATTTTGGTGCTAAAAGTAAATAATTTAAATAATTGGAAAGTCAACTTTTTTGAAAGTTTTAAAAAATTTACTTAAGCTTCTTAAGTCACCATCACCTGAGAAAACAAATGAGAGCTGCCTTTACTGGGTACACAGTGCCAGGCCCCCTGTTAGACATTTTACATAGAATTTCATTTAATCCTTTCAACCCTATGATATGAGTATCACCCAACCCCATTTTATACACAAGGATCACAGAAGTTAAGTGATTTGCCCAGTGTCACAAAAATCTCTTTGTTCTTTCCAGTTGCATCATGTAATTACCTTAGAAACAAAACCAAATCACTTAAAGACACATAAATATACCATTCTGGTAAAGATATTATTTTGCTTCTCTCTGTGTAATTTCATTGTATGTTGTTAATTAAAAGTGAAGTTAAATAAGAAACCTGATATAGCATTATAAGATCTATAATGATGCTTTTTGTGTATTGTAGAGGTATTTGTACCTTTAGTGCTTGTTGAATAGTACTCGGTAATTCTATTCATTTTGCTAATTTGCTCATATTTCAATTTCTGAAATAGTTGCCAAAAGCTGTTAAAAGGGAACAATGGGCATATTTTTAAAGTTTAATAAATCAAAACAACACGGGCACATGCTAAAGATTAATTTGGGATCATTTACATAAATGGCATTCTGGGAAAAAAAAAAAAGGAGGTGTTTTTTTTAAGTGCAGAAAAAGGAATGCAACCTATTTCTTCCAAGGGCATGTGAGTGGATCTCATATTCTCACACATGGCTTTGTTTTCAAATTCTTGAAAGTGCAGAAATTCTTTTAATTTAAAGGTGAGCCCATGGAAAATCTGGAACAGCTGTAGAACACCATAGAGGAACGCAGTGCACCAGCCACTTTCTCAGCTCACACCACCACCCCAGGGAGGTCTGAGCCTCCGCTCACCACTGTTCTAAGTTATCAAAGAGAGGCACCTCTCACCTCTTTCCCCATTGCTACGAACAAGATGCTTCCATGGAATTCATTGTCTCATTAACTGACCCTGACTAAAGGCTATTGAGTACAGAGAGAAACTTGACAACTCTTTGGACTCAAGAGGGACTCCATGCTGTCCAAGGAAGAAGGCTCAGGGAGAGTGTAAGTTTAGCTGACTAGATAGTAAAACTTGGAAAACAGCCATATCTCAAAATGCTATCTGAGGGACCTGGCAAAACATACCACCGTGACTTTCTTCAAGGTCACGCAAAGTTTAAGTGATTTTTACTATCCCACATTCCAATGTGTCCTTCTCCATCAATGCATTTCCCATGGTAGTTCATCATTCTATATTTAAGACATTTTTATTAGGTAACAGCATCTCATCCCTCTGAGTGATTGTGCTGCTGCCTATTTCTGGAAACTTCTATCAGCCACAGTCTGAGACTGAGGGGTGTCATCCATGTTGAGGGGGGAGTTTGAAAATCTTGTTCTCTCTCGAATGAAACAGGTAAAAAATGGTCTTGTTAGGATTTCTGTTTTCAATGTCCAAAGAAGAGTCCCTGGGAAAGAAAAACAGATAACACAGCACTGGTAAGATCTGTACATCGAAAGTAGGCTAAGCTAGAGTAATCAGCTTAATCTAGCCATAAAAATAGTGTACGGAGCTCTTTGTTTCATTAACATCGGTTAACCAGGGCCTATCAGGAACGTGGATTGACTTCAGGGGGCTCCTCCACGGCTTCCACCAATGCTGAGTTCCGCAAAGCTGTGCTGAGAATGCCATGAACTGCCCGAGCTTTCACACACACACGCCCCTGTCACGGTGATTCATTTTCTGCCTGGCTCTTTTTCCCCCAATGCTTTTGTAGGGATGGGCTGTCTGCCGGCATTGAGCCTCCTGGCTGTTTCGATACAGACAGGAAATGGGTTGGTGTAGCCCAGGAGGTCACCTGAGCTTTGTTGGCAGCCTCTGAAGTAGCCACCAGCATTCCCACGTTCCTTGGCGAGGACAGGGAGTGGCTTTGTTCTGCCTTTCAAGAGGCTGGACAGCCACTGAGTTTGTCCTGCCTGATCTGAGAGGGGCTTTCTCTGGCTTTCCAGAGAGGTGGGCTGGAGCAGCCAGAAGAGGAACGGCTCTGTCCTAAGGGATATCATCCCTCACCTGTCACTCGTGTGCGCTCCAATGCTGCCCTCTGGAGGCATTTATGCCACGGGCTGGAAGCCCGCCCTATTAGTCCCAAGATAGTCTTCACCTGGAGCTGGGAAACCCAACGGCCGTTAGGTCTTCGGAGAAGCAGGTGCTACCAGGTGTGAAAGGAGCAGTGGCCGTTTGGCTCCAGGTAAATTGCTGTCATGAAGCAATTGTGGACCTGCAGTAGAAAGAACACCCAGGTTTCCAAAAGAAGCTAGAAATACAGATTCTTGCCTGAAATTCCTGACTTTTCAAACTTGGCAGCCTCACTCAGTTAAAAAACAAAAAGCAAAACAGAAAAACATTGTAATGGCAGGACCATGGGTAGCGTATCCAATGTCTTGTGCAAATTAGAAAAAAAAAGGCACCCCTCTGGGCAGATAGAGCAGGGAAAAAACCCCAGGGCCAAAGTGCCAAGTAAAAAGGTACCCCTGAGCAGTTGCTCCCTGTGCTCCTGGCTTAATGAGTGAGTCTTGGCTGGGTTTCTGCGTCCACCCGCCGGCTGGCTGGGCGCTTCAGGGAGGTACAGCCCGCACAGCGGCACGCAGCTCTCAGGCTCCTGCCAAGTGCGTCTGTCCAAGCCAGATCCTGGCCCTGGGCCTCAGGTTCACGAGCTCTGGATGATGGAAGAGGGAGCTGGAGAGCAGGGGTCCCCCAAACCTCCCCTCAGTCATCCTAGATGGTGAATGTTGGATCCGGGGACGCCGTTATTTTAGATGGCATTTGTCCCCTAAGGTCAATGCACTCTGTATGTGAGAAGGATGTCCTTCTTTATCTACTTTCTCTTTTTTGGTACACTTCATCTATTATTATTTTTAATGTCTTCCCTTTATTGGTCTACTATGTGTCAGAGCACTTTATATAAATTATTTCTGACAGTATCCTGACAGGGCAACATAATTCCCCCTATTTTACAGACGGAGATACTAAGGGTCAGAGAAGCAATTTATCCCAAAACTAGCTAGGAAATGGCTATGTGCTGGGCTTTGATTCTAGGTCTGTCTCATTAGGAAGCTGTTGCTGTCCTAAGATGATATGATGACTCTGTTGTTTCTACTTGGGATGGTAGAGTCTCTGTCTTTTCTCCCCAAAGTCACCCAAGGAAGGTCTATGTTATTCAAGCATATTCAAGCACTTAGTGCATAGCGATCTTCTATTTGGTACCTTCTCCCTCCCTCTTTCTGTTTCTTAATAAATGCAAGAACAATTCTTTCATAAAGCAAAGAATGTATTTGTGTAATGTTTAACTTTGAAAATCACAACATCACCAGATGTACATATCCCAATGCGTGTTGTTCCTTCAAAATACTGGGTTGCTTTGGTTACTAGAGACTTATTCCAACGATGCGTTCATCAGTCATCACCTTTTCAATGCTTCTCTTTGGGAAGTACCTTACACACCACTCAAAGAAATTAGGCTCATCTTTTCAATGACATCTACTGCTTTAATCCTTAAATTATAATATTCAGCCTTTCTAGCCACTCTCTTATCAGACTTGAGTACAAATAACTAGAAGCTATTTCCAAAAATTAATTAAGCCCAGTCTCAATGGAATTAGATTTGCTTTTTTTTTTTTTAAGATTTTATTTATTTATTTGACAGAAAGAGACACAGCGAGAGAGCGAACACAAGCAAGGGGAGTGGGAGAGGGAGAAGCAGACTCTCGTTGAGCAGGGAGCCTGACTCCGGG
>NW_023270854.1:48887584-48926364 GCF_011800145.1 Mirounga leonina | reverse complement strand
GGGGGGGGGGGGGGGGGGGGGGGGGGAGATGGAGAAAGCTCAGCTTGGGAAAGTTGAGAGCGTCCAGCGGTGGCTGGGCGGTTGCTCAGTGTCCATTGGTTTCTTTTCTCCACACCCAATGTCACTTCGTCACGAGCGCGCGCGCGTCTCCAGCCATCGTTTCCATTTTTCTGTGAGTGGTGGAGGACCACTCTTAATCTGAATGAGACACAAAGGGTTGTGTTGACAGCTGATCCTGACACAAGTAGACAGCGAGATGAGGTGTGTTCTGTGGCCTGGCAAGGGTGATGATGAGGCAGTTTGTTAAAGTAAATCAATTGCCTTAGTCCCTCTTCCGAGCTCCATTAAATTATCTGTATGGATTCAGTTCGTGGGGCTTCTCAGTTAAATCGAGCCCAAGTAAGGTCCACAGCGATTCATCTGCACGGGAACAGCTGCTGTCTCCAACTGAGGTGGACGGATCCTGGAGAAACTCATTCAATCATGCTCCTTTCCTGTATGAACGTGACTGTCACAAGGTCCTTATTCACCCTACCCCAGCCCTCTGACTCCTGTCCAAAAGACAGAAACCAAATTTTAATTTCTATTTTTCACACCTTTAGAGCCCCCCCCATCCCACTTAAATCTCATATTAAAACCTAGCCATTTGAATATGGGGAAGAAATTTTCCGGAAAAATTTTTTAAATTAAATGCCCCCTTAAAAGACTCTCATCCCTCCGAACATTTTCTTATACTTTAGATCCGGGAATTACGCTTTGAGTTTTGTGACTGTGTTGTTCTTTTTCTTTCTGAAAATTTCTGTGTGATTTTATAAGTTGTAATACTGGAAAGTTATTTAAAAGAGAAAAAACATTAAAATAATTGTTTCGTTGAAAATGTTTAGTAATAGAATTATGAGGATATAGGCATGTGTTTAAAGGGACATTTTAAATTAATATTCAAAAGTAATGTGCATAGGGTAAGAATTTCACAGTGTAAAGTAAGTTTTCTCTTTCCCACTCCATACTCTTAATGTCCTCCTTCCCAGAAGCAACCACTGTTGTCAATTTCTTGTATATTCTTCCATACATCTTCTATTAAAATGGAATTAGATTATGGAAATAAAGGATGAAAGGCATGGAGTATAAGGAAAGACTGAACTACATATCAGTGGTGATGACTATGTGATATACACTCATGATGACTTTAGAACCTTGTATTTGGCCTAAGGCACTTATTACAGTGGAAGATCAGTTAGAATGCTAAAAATCTTGAAACAAGTATACTGTGGAAAGCAGAACTGTTAAACTATGATCCCTGCCTGCCCCTCACATCACTAGTTTCTCTACACTGTTTTTAATAACCTTTGAAAAAAAATTTTTTTTCCCCTCCATTTTGGAACTCTTTATGAAGTAAAGGATGAGCACTATAGCTTACTCCATCCAGTGAAGTATATTATTGGAAGACATTGAAAAGACATATGTATACACTTCCGTGGACATAACATAATACGAAAATTTAATGGTAAGGGAGAAATACGAAGGCCAAGTTTAAGATATTTGATCACATCTAGTTCCAGGCTTGTATTTACCATAAACTAGCTAAATGAAGTAACTTTCTTAGAAGTGCTTTTGTTTCCCCCTCAGTTAAATAAACGAATTGAACTACTTGGTTTCTAAGGGTCCTTTTAAATCCAAAATTTTATTACTAAAATACTTGTTCTTAGATGTTCTAAGACTGGCTAAGGATAACCCAGTTGGACCTGTGTGTACTAGACAGTAGAGTGACCAAAAGAATATTTCTGATTTGTAGATGCATCAAAAAGAAGTTAGAGTGTTTAAACTACATTCCTGTTCTTAAGAGGTTGATGTCACTGAAGAACAGCTACTTCACTTGCCCACAAAATGTCTGTTTATGTTACTGATAGAGGCCAAACCCTAAGCTGAATAGGCCTCTGTGAATCACCTTGTATGGCTAAGGAGAGTGAATTTTTTTCACAGCTCATGGTGCCATTTTTAGGGAAATTACTCTTACCAAACTCTTACTTTTCTTTTTGGTAAGTGGAAATAAAGTTCACTTATCTACTTCAAAAGAAGTTGACATAATTTACTTAGTAATTCCCACAAGCATTTAGAATGTGACTATCCCTACAGCTGTTTTATTTACTTTATAAGTATTCACTTAGAGATCATGTTCTTAGTAGGAAACTTTTCTAATCTCTAAAACACCTACAAACTCTAGGTTAATGATCCCTGGATGGGTGCAGGGAGCTGAGGAGTGATTGCAAGGTTATGAAAGTAAAAAGAATTAGTTGATTTTAGTCACTATATATGATCTCAATTAAGGTTTTTCGAAAGTACACTGTAATAGTCAGTCAGAGAAAGACAAATACCATGATTTCTGTCATATGTGGAACTTAAGAAACAGAACAGATGAACATATGCGAGGAGGGGAAAGAAAAAAGAGAGAGGGAAACAAGTCATAAGAGATGTAAAGATAGAGTACAAATGAGGGTTGGTGAAGGGAGGTGGGTGGGGGTTGGGCTAGATGGGTGATGGGTATTAAAGATGGCACTTGTTATGATGAGCATTGGGTGTTGTATATAAGTAATGAATCACGGAATTTTACTCCTGATGCCAATCTTGCACTGTTTGTTAACCAACAGAATTTAAATAAAAATTTGAAGAGAGAAAAAAAAGCACACTGTAAATGGTGATTGCAAAAATCATTGATGTTAAGAAGGAAGTCTCATACTTTAGAGCTTCAGAATCACCGATAAAGAATATTATGTAATTACTTTGAATAAGTCTGTAATATGAATAAATTATTAGTGAAGTTTTAGGAATGTTTGATTGGGATGATAAGAATATAAACTAGAAGAATGGGTTTGTAAGGGTGCTTAGAGTAATCTTGATTGACAAGACTGACAAAAACAAAAGAAAATTAAGTACTAGCAGGAAGTTCTAAAATGGTGGAAGTTTTTGTTTCTTCCAGCTCCCTTCTCAGTCTTGCCATATGAATATATATTTTTACAGATGTCTTATCATATTACAGATACATTTCTATCCTGATTTTTTATCAACATTTTTTATAATTTATTCCCTATTATTTGTAGAAATTTTATAATAGTTTATCCAATTAATGTACCATAATTTACTTAGCCCTTCCTCTACTTGGGAATTTTCCAGTGTTTAAAAATAATATGATGACTGTCCTCATGAATGTAACTTTCTTCTCCTTCTTCTCCTCCTCCTTCTCCTTCCTTCCTTTCTTCCTTCCTTCCTTTGGATTATTTCTTCAGAGAGGCTGTAATGGTGTAGTTCTAAATGGGTAGACTTTAAAATTAAAGGTTCAGAGTTCAAAACCTCACTCCATCACTTACTGGCAAAATTTATTTATAAATATTTTTCTCAGAACTTTAGCTTCCTAACTTATAAAACGGGTATACTAATAGTTCTCTACGAAGTTAAGATAAAAAGCAATAGCATGATGAAAACACAAGTAAATGTTAGCTCTTATTTTTAATAGAACATTTCCAGATTCCTGGTTATTTCCCACTTTCCAAAAGGGTTATGTGAATTTATACTGTGATTAACAATCTATGTGCATGCTTATGTTGTTTTAAAACATTTATGTTATTGTGACTAATTTGATCAATGTAAACTTGTATTCTTTTGTTTTGATTTGTATTTCTTTGGTCTTGTGCGGAGTGAGAGGTGTTTTTTTCACCAGTATTTGCTACAGTTTTCTAAATGGGGTGGTAGACATTTCACCGCCTCAGTCATTTTGAACTGGACTATAAGCTGGGCATATAGGACAGGTCAGTTATACCGCTAATGAAGATTGAATCAAATGTTCCAATGGTTTCTTTCAAATTAATTGCAGTTTGTTTGTTTTGTATTTTCAGCCTATGGTAACTGTTATTAGTCATTATTATTTTAAATCTTTGGAAAGTAGCTGCTAAAGTTAATAATATATCAATTCTACCTAACTGAAAATGTAGTCTTCTCTTTTTTCCCCTTGAGGGGCTGATTTATAATTAACATTATTGGGATCACAATTTGGTGGATTTTTACTAGGAATGCTTCTCAAAACTTGGGGAAAAAAGTCTGAGAGAAAGTTTCATGAACCCTAATCATGGTATCTTTTGGCTACAAATGGATAATGAAGTTATTCCCTCTGACTTGAGTTCTTATATAGTCAAGGTAATTTAGACTACACAAAAGCATGCCCTTGTAAGTTGTGGAGTTCCAGCAGCCCTGATATTTCTGGCAAACACACACCCAATGTGGATAACAGCAGCTCTTTGTGCTGCTGAGCCCCAGGAGGGCTCCCTATTGTGTACTCTTCCTTCCCTCCCATTCTTGACTGACTGGTGATAGCAACTCCTCCAAGTCCAGATGTGAAGCTCCCACAGCGACTCCTCTCTTCTACCCAACTCTGTATTTACCCCTACTACCTACCCTTCAGCATATTTACTTTTGCCCTATGATACGGAGATTCAGTATCTTTTCAAGGTTATGGTTTCAGATCTTATTTTTTAAATTTTCTATGCTTTATAAATGTCTTCAGCAGTCCTTACAATAGAGACTATAGGCATGGTTAACATAGATTAACACATAATCAGCACTTGATAAATGTTTGTTGCTGTGAACCATATCTTATATGGTCTTTTCTCTTCCTGGGCATGGTTCTATTTTTATGGTATCAGTCTGGAGAAGCAAGTTCCAGTTCTGTCCTGGATTGCTGTGTTTGCCTATATTACCCAGTTTGGGAGTTAGGAAACCTGCTTGTTCTAGCTCTTTTAATTTCTTATGTATTTGGGTAAATTCTTAATTCCTGCACCTTACTTTTCTTATGTAAAATGGAACTAATAATTATGGCTCTAGTTATCAACTTTCTGCACAGGATTGTTGTAAAGATAAAAAGAAATAATAATTGTGGACATGTTTTGGGAAGAAAGGATATACAAATTCATAAGAAAAAAAAAGGTTGTTAAAATTACACATTATCATTATACTTCAGGAGTGTCCATACCTTTGAGAAAACTTCACCTCAATGTAGAGCTGCACTTGGAGCTTGGAGTTAGATGAAAATTCTTGGGGTCCAACCCAAACTATCCAATCAGAAACTCTGGGGACAGGGCCCACTGATCTGCATTTTAAGAACCATTCTGGTGCTGAACCACTGCTTTAGGGAGTAGGAAATGTCAACAACCACTAGAAAAATATTCTTCTGTTAAATATTAGTTATAAAATAACCCAGAAATATCATAACATCATTTTTCATGCCAAATATGAAATGAAATTTAGCTATTATTATTAGCTGCTGTTTGCCTTTTAGTCTCTCAAAATTCAACTCAGGGGAATTGTATATTCGGGTGCCTCTAGGGGTCAAGTAGGTAATCCGAGTGAGTGAAGCACCTGTAAAATAATATGGGCTAACAGGTTCTGGTGGACAGGAAGTCTGAAGACAGTAGAATTTCTAAAACTTCACTGATTTTTGCCCTATGGGACTGTGTGTCACTCTTGCCAGATGATCATTTTTCAAATGGAGCTGAAAATTCATATTTTTAAATGAGTTTAAATGTTGCCAAGAAATTGTAAGAAGACATAGGGACCCAACAAAACAAATTTGGAAAGCTAGATAATTTCCAACCTCTCAGTTAATTAACATGGATGAAAATATTTGCATTTGAATGAATATGACAGAAGAAATAGCCCTGTTCAATATTATTAATAAAGAAATACATATGAAAACCACACACTTTTAAACTTTCAGTTTATAAAGATTCAATAGATCAATAAATTTAGTGTTGGCAGTGGGGTAAAGAATGGTCACTGTTATACACTAAGAGTGAAAGCAAATACTTACAACTTTTCTGGAGAGTAATTTGGCATCATGGATCAAGACCTAAATGTCTGTTCTTACCCTGTCCAATAATGGTAGTTCCTTGCCACATACAACTATTTAAATTTAAATTAATATTAAATAAAACTAAAGATTCAGTTTCTCAGTTTTGTTAATTATATTTCGAGTGCTTGATAGCTGCAGGGGCTAGAGGCTACTATATTGGACTGTGAAGATATAAAAGATTTCCATCATTGGAGAAAGCTCTGTTGGGCGCAGCTTTGGTTCAAACTCTTTGACTCAAATTTCCCTTCTAGGAATTTGCTAGAAAGAAATAATTAGACAAATGCGCAAAGGAATATGACAAAAATATCACCCAAATCTTTACTTATAGGGTAAAAAATTAGAAACAAACTAAACATCATGTTTTTATTAAAAATTAGGTTGCAGTAAATATCCATGATATATAGATAAATGAAAAATATTCTTATTGTAGAATCATTTTATTTATTTGGGTAGATAGCTTAAGTACATAGAGATTAGTTTTTCTCTTCTGAGATGCCTATGAGTAGAATGAAGCTTTCGGAACTCTTTTAGCCTGCAGCTCTTCTGATCCAGTAGAATAGGTTGGCTTTCACTAAAACATGGGCAGAGCTGCTTGATAACTCTCCAGGCTGTATCAATATCACGTGGGTTCCTGTTAGAAATTCAGAATCTCAGGCCCCACTGCAAGCGCATTGAATCATCAGAATCTCAGGCAGGGCCCAGGAATCTGTATTAACAAGCTGTCCGCCCTCTGGCTGGATTTGCCTCCTATCGCTGAATGTTTTCAAGCTTCATTTGTTTTGTCTTGGTCAAGTGAAATCTCTTTGAACTCTGTCCAGGTGCCATTCTAGGTGCTGAGGATACCACAGTAGGGAAAACTAACAAATATTCTTGCTCTTATGGGAATCAAACAATAAGCGAGAGAAAATGAGTAAACTGTTTTATTTTAGATTGCAAGAAGTGCTAGAGAGGAAGATGAAGCAGCAAGGGGAATTAGAAGTGAGATAGGAGCGGGGCGCCTGGGTGGCTCAGTCATTAAGCGTCTGCCTTCAGCTCAGGTCATGATCCCAGGGTCCTGGGATCGAGCCCCGCATCGGGCTCCCTGCTTGGCGGGAAGCCTGCTTCTCCCTCTCCCTCTCCCACTCGCCCTGCTTCCATTCCCTCTCTCGCTGTGTCTCTCTCTGTCAAATAAATAAATAAAATCTTAAAAAAAAAAAAGTGAGATAGGAGCTATGATTCTCTATAAGGTGTCACTGAGATGTGACACCTGAGTGAAGTCCTGAAGTCTGTGTGAATCATTGGAAAGTTGAGAGGAAGAACATTGTCACCTGTTGTGGGAGGGGTTAGCAAGGAGGCCAATGCCACTGAAGAGGGGAGGCAAGTGAGGGAGTGAGTGGGGGATTAGGTCAGAGAGGTAGTCTAGATCTTTTGACTTCAAAATTCTTTGTTCTCTCTAGTGTACCACACTTCTCAAATTCTTTGGTTAATCAGTTTGTAAAGAGATCAGACATCCTTAAATTCACTGTTCTTCAGTGCGATCTGTCAACACCTGCCTTACTTGCCTGGGGTGCTTGTTAAATGAGGATTATTGGTCTCTTAACCTATTGAATAAGAGTTTCTGGGGTGGTACCCTGGAATGTGCATTTTAACAATCTTCCCAGGTGATTTTATGGACATAAGAATCTTAGAACCACTCCTCACAATTATCATCCCAGGCATTTAGTTTTTATAGAGCAGGAATGCCTAAAATTGTCACCACTGTCTGTAGAGGTCACGATGTGAAGAGAAGATGTAATTGGTGTAATGTCTCATTTATTTCTTATTTTTAAACCAAGTAAACCAATACTAATTATAGTAAGTTTATGTCTATATCTCTGGTGGAATATTCAGGGAACTAGAAGGCTATTACTGTCATTCTTATCCACCATAGAGGGTGGGTGAACATTTTCACTTCAGGGTTCTGTCTCCCCCTCATCTGGTCTGTTCTGTTACTTCAAAAGGGGCAAATTCATATGTATTTGATTTTTTCATCATGTCTTCTCTCTCCTCTCTTTCTTTCTTACCTCTTTTTTCTTCTTCTCTTCTTGAAATCTAACCATCCTAAGTTAAACACAATTGTTTTGGTGGCAATTCTTTTATGCACATATTCAGCGTATTTATATATATTCACCAACACAAGTAATTTTACATCATGGGATCATATTCTGTTTTTCAAAAAACTGTAGTCACATCTTTTTAAAAATTCAGGGAGGCTAAATTCCCTCTTTACCCTCCCTTTCGCCCCAACAGTGTGGCCAGTCTGCTGTTTATTTTGTTATAACTTTTTCCATGATCATGTAACCTTATATTGTATGTTTTCAGCATTTTATCTATACTATCATACTTTATATATGTAATCTATCATTACATACATATTAAAAATCATGTTTCTTTTTTCACTTAATACTTAATGAAACACAAGGGATATACTTCTAAGTCAACTGGCATAGCTTTTACTCATTCTTTTTAATGACTACATGATATTCTGTAGTATACATATTCCACAGTTAAACACCCATTACTTTATTGAAGGACATTTATTTTAACTAAACAGAAGACCCAGTTTCTTTAGGTCATTCTCTGACATGCTCAGCTTGATGGCATTTGTCTTCCATCTTTTCTCTTCATTATCCCAAGGTGTTATCGGCACACCCAGACCTCACAAAATTTTGACTGGAGTCAGAAAAACGTTCTTTTACTTCAAGCTAAACTCTTTTTTGGAGAGTTTACCCACATACATAGATGTCCCAAATTGCATTGGCCAGAATTTACCACATGCTCATGTGTAAACCAGTCACTGATAAGGAAAATGGAAATACCATGACTGGTATAAAATAATCAAGATTCACCCCAGAGCCTGGGGAAAGGTCTCTTTACTCTTAGGTAAGCATGTAAAACCTCTGGGGTTTTTCACATTGAAGATCAGGAATGGCTCAATTAGGCAACTGGCAATCTGTACCATGAAATCCAGTTTCCTTCAAGGTTCTTCATAATCTGATCTCATGAGAATCTAATATAAAACCTCTGTTTTAGACAAGCCGATTATTTGTCTCTCCTGCCTATATATCCTGCTCATGTACATTCCTACCTATGGTTTAGCTCATGTTTCTCTTAGAAATCTCTTCTAGTTCTCCAGAGCTGACTGTGGCTATTTAAAATTAATTAAGGTTAAATAAAATAAAAAGTTTAGTTTCTCAGGCACACTAATCACATTTCAAGAGCTTAATGGCCACATGTGGATAGTAACTACTATATTGGGCAGCACAGGTGTAGAATATTCCTACTGTTGCAAAAAGTTCTGTTGGACGGCACTGCTTTAGAGATTCTTGTAAATCATACCTATTACTTAACACCCTGTTTGCCAAACTATGGCCACCTATATGAGAATCAACTGGAAATGCTATTTAAATGCAGATTTTAAGCCTTAGGGGTAGGTTCCAGGCCACTTTCATGCCCAGGAATGCTAAAGAACCACTGCCTTGAGGTCTAGTTTATTTTCTTTCTTTTATGGAAATATACTACATATGGGAATTTTCATTAATTTTCTCGTACTCTAAACTTCAATAACAGTCATAATTTATATATCACAGTTTTAGAATTGTATTATAGATATTTATATTCTCTATTTCAGAAAGCATTTTTTTCTGATGATTAGAAGATAGGTCCCTTTAGAGAAGGTACTATGGCATTTTATAGTCTGTATTTTCCAAAATGTCTAATATGGTATTAGCTACATGGTAAATACAAAGTATTCACTGATTAATTACACTCTACAAAATTGACAGTCTACATTCTATATGTAATTGATAATTCTTTGAAAAATCATAACAGTGTCTGCAGTATTGGAGATGGAAAATAAATGATGGTAAGAATATTTCCACAATATTCTTTCTCAGTTACACTTGTTGGGAATACATCTGAAAATTCTGCATAGATTTCTGACACATATTATATGGAGATATTCCCTATAAGGTTTAGATTTGCAGCATTTTTTTTTTTTTAATGGCTGTTTTAAAAAGTGCTCTGATCCCTTGATTCTCTAGTGGAACATAAACTAATCAAACCTCTGGAGCCATAGCTCATGCAGAACTTGGTGTTGCAACTGAACTCCCCAAGTGAATAAGGTTTCATTTCCTAATCAACTGGAAAGTCCCAGGTAGCTGTTCTACTCTGATGATTCAGTAATCATTTGAAAATTGTTGGAGCAGGAGGTTACGGTCTTGGCATATTAGAGAATGGCTAGACCTATATCTTTACAAGTTGGGGCACAGTGGAGGATCAAGGTAGACTAGTAATATTACTACTAGTAATAGTAATAGAACAGCAGCATTTCACTTAGGATTAATATAAGGAATGTTTCTTTTACGTTCTCCTGTACATAATTTCACAGGTTGTATTATTACATGGGTTGATATGAAAACAAACAACTACATTTTTTGATAGGCTCGTCACCTTATAATATAAAATCAACCTAATTTCTTATTTAGGAAATAAAATCTCAGGGCGCCTGGGTGGCTCAGTCAGTTAAGCATCTGACTTTGGCTCAGGTCATGATCTTGGGGTCCTGGAATCGAGCCCCACGTCTGTCGGACTCCCTGCTTAGCAGGGAGTCTGCTTGTCCCTCTCCTTCTCCCTCTGGCTCTTCCCCCATTTGTGCTCTCGCTCTTAAATAAATAAATAATCTTTAAAAAAAAGAAATAAAATCTCTACTGAACAAATAACAATTTTCCTCTTAAACCCTTGATATATTTTTGACTCTAAGACAGGTGATTCGTAATTTGATTCCAAAAGTCACATTTCCAAGATAATGGATCAACTCACTAAGCATGATGCCTGATACAAATAGACCCTCAGGAAATGTTAGGTTTTTTCCTCATCAGACTTGCTGAATTGCAGTCCTCTGACTTCAGCAGAGAGTACCAATTTGTATTAACTGTTTTGCCTCTCAACTAATATTACCAAGCTCTTTATTTTCTAGAAAAGTTGGACCATGTAAATACCAACTTTTCTCCCCCATGTTCATATAAATAGAATGATCTAATACTAGGTGTGATATTTTCATAGTATTCTTGGTCAAAAGATGTAAGAAGTTGTTTGATATGGACAGGTATTAAAGGGACCATCTGCACAATCTACTGAAGCCAAGTTGGAGTCTGGAAGCATGGTGTCTGGGTTATGGTATTTCAGATATTCTAAATGTTTGAGGTTTTTCTGCCATCATAAAGACTCACGAGTCAGTGGTATGCCTTATCTCAGCCTCTCCCTCCAGAGCAAGAACTGTGACTGAACAGTGTACTACATGGTGCGGTTGCATGTCTGGCATTTCAGAGAGTGTGTATATATGTCAGAGAATGTGTGCATGCACAAAACATAGCCTTTAATAAAAAACAACCATAAAGGTCTTTAAGACCCATATATGCTTCTCTACTTAGTCCCTTCCTACTATTTAATCATTTAATTTATAGCAGAAATGACTTCAATCCAGTAATTTAATAAAAGTTAATGTATACTACTTCAGGCATTGTCCATGTACCATTTCTACCCCTCACAACAGCCTTGTAAAGTAGGCATCGTGATTCTTACTTTTACAGCTAAGAAAACTAAGGCTCAGAAAGGCTTAAGCAAATTTCACAAGAGCCCATAGGTAGTAGGTGGAAAAGTCAGAATTCAAACCTAGGGCTGGCTGTTTCCATAGCATTTGTTCTTTCCTCAAAAGTCATGCTCTTGGGTACGTGTCTTATTACTCAACTAGATTGTAAGATCTGGATGTCAGGAATTGTATCTCATGTTTTATATTATCCAGAAAGGTAGCTTTTGGCAAATGTTGCTCCTCTTGCTGAAGGTAGTGTAGATAGGTGCTATTGAGCCTCTTAACTCTTTCAGACCACCAGGGGACCAGCTAGCACCTTATTTTGGAGAAACAGACTGTACCAAGGCTGTAGCTTGGTTAGTTAGGCATGTAGTAGGGGTCAAATCTTGGATGTACTCACCAAGCATGAATGAACACTCCATGAGTGCAAGTACTTTGTCCCTTTGCTCACTACTCTGTCTCCATACCTAAAATAAGCACATAATAGTTCCTTAATGAATATTTGGTAATGATGAATGAATGGCTTCTGTAGGGACATGTTCCCTTTTTTCCATGGCTGTGGAATCCATCCTTAACCTGGGCCAAACTTCTTTCAGACTTAAGCCACTGACTCCAAGGGAGCTGGGAGAAGGGGCGGTAGATGGAACAATGTAGGCTTATTACCTCTACTGGAAATACTGAAATGAGGCCCACGCCCTGTGGAAGCTAGGTCAGTAGCATTATCTTTTGAATAAAGGATGCTAACAAGGAAAAATAAATCCAAAACAATTCTGTGGCAGAGATGAATGGAGATGCATTTCATTTTCTCTCTTTCTGAGTTTTACAAAATGATATCTTTGTAATCCTCCAAACATGATCAGTTTATCATCAGATTTACTTATTTACAAGTTACCTGCATATTTTAGCTAATATAGGCTTCGAATTTGTCGATAAATATCCTAGTTAATAAAAAGTAATTGGAAATCAGGGCGCCTTGGTTGTGCATTCGGTTGAGCATCCGACTCTTGGCTTTGGCTTCAGTCGTGAGATGGAGGGGCTCAGCGCAGAGTCCGCTTGAGACTCTGTCTCCCTCTCCCTCTGGGCACCCCCTCCCCACCCCCACACTGTTTCTCTCTAAAATAAATAAATACATCTTTAAAAAATAATTGAAAGTCATTTATTTTCAGGATAATAATGCATGATGGAATAGAGCCATGCAATTGAAATTCTGGGAAAAAATGTTTTGAAAAATGTGACAAATCTCTTGTACTGTATAAATGTTATAATTCATTTTGCTCATTAGATTTCAAATTGATAAGACTTCCAAAATCAAACAGCGTGGGCTTACTTTAGATACTGTTACATGGGAGATTACCAGAAATCTGTATGGTGTTTACCCTTGGGAAGCTAAAGTTCACGAATTGCAAACAGGCACCATAATTCTGTCTTTTTTTTTATTATTGTTATGTTAATCACCATACATTACATCATTAGTTTTTGATGTAGTGTTCCATGATTCATTGTTTGCATACATATAACACCCAGTGCTCCATGCAGTACGTGCCCTCCTTAAAACCCATCACCAGGCTAACCCATCCCCCAACCCCCCTCCCCTCTAGAACCCTCAGTCTGTTTCTCAGAGTCCATAGTCTCTCACCATAATTCTATCTTAAAGTTTGTGTTTAACTCATACTGACTTTTTTAAGGCTTTGAACAAATAATTGGCAATAGCAATTATAATATCAAGCTTCCTCTCAGTTCATTTGGATAAAAAGTAATTGCTGCACCCAAATAAATTTGTCATTTCCTTAAAATTAATTTTTCTCTTCGTAGTTTTCCTACTGAGCAAGATATTTTTATCCAGTGGGGATAATAGAATTCTCCATTGGGCAGGAAATTAACAATGAAAGTCAACTTAACTAAGTCTTTATCAAGTACCTATAATTGGAGTTGTGCTGTGGAGAAAGAGAAAGGAGAATAAATAACTATCTCTGACCTTAGGGAAGGCTACAATCTAGTTAAAATGTATTTATGTGGCTTTTGGTTTTGTAGATTCAGATCTAGTTTTGTTTTAACCACGTTCTTGAAACCATTACTAATGTGGTAGATTTATATAACATAATACGTAAGGATGTGCCATTTTTCTGTTACCAAAATTACAAAAGAATTCAAGATGCACTGATATCTAATGGAGATTTAATGTCCATTCATTTTTTTAAACTAGAAGACATTTTTAACTTTGTTCATGAAGAATCGAATGTAAAATTTGAAACAGTGCTGGTGACGTTAAGGAAATCATGGTATGAGTCTTAAGTTTGTTAGTGGCACTTCATGGACATTAAGGTATCTATAAATAAAACCTAAACTATGACATATATATTTTGTATATATGAGTTTGGTCACTATTCAACTCATATCTTTTTTGTTGTCCTATAGAGCAGAAACTAATTTTAGTAAATAAGCTCATTTTGAGATGTTATTTATGTGGTAAATTTAAGGTATAAGAAATTATCATTTAGAGAGACAATGAGTAAAACTTATTTTGACCTCAGTCTATGTTTAAAGCACATTTACAGTTATATGAGATTACTTACTTGATACATTACTATTTTACTAAAGCATATAGATTATATTGAGAAATAATAAACATTTAGAGCACAGATCAAAAACACTTTCTTATAAATACAATTCACTCTTTAGAAATTTGGATTCTCATCAATATTTCATCAGTGAAAGGTATGCACACTCTAATTTGACCCTTGATATATGTTTCTCATGTACAGTAATAAAAAATAATAAGACTAATCAGTACCATATTTACCATAAATATGTTGCCTTTTTACAAATTTTCTTTGATCCGAATTAAATTTTCTACCTGAATTGTGGTCCACTAGAGAAAGGAAGATACGGGTTAAGGAAAGGAAAAAAAAATGAATAAAATAAAAGACTTAAAGGATAATTAGAACTCCGTGCTATCTACAATAATATTTTGGCTTTAAACTCTCTTATTCTTTTATATTAGGCCTTATTAAAGAACAAGATCATAATTTAGTCTGTTAAATTCTAACTCGTTACATTTATTTAGTCACTTATTGTTGTTACTATAGTGTTGTTTTTATCTTACTTAAAAGCTGGTTTTCCAGAAACTTACATGAATGAGAACTCTGTTCTGAGCTGACTTTTGTTAGTAGAATTCTATTTTGATATGTTTAGGGATACTTTTCCCTTAACTCTTACATTAAGTTAAAGTGTTAACATATAAATCCTATTGCAATGATATGTAAATAAAACAGACTAAAAATAGTTGTGCAGTCACAATTTTCTCTAAGAATTAGAGATTTAAATCTCTGAAAACACTAATGTGTGTGGGATGGTTATGATAGTCCAGCTGCCTTTGTGTGTGTTTCATTTAAATGTAAATTTATCTTAGAGACTCTAAAGATGAGCTCAGAAAGTAGAGAATTTTAATTTGAATAGTCATTTTCTTCTTTTTTCACAAATACTGAAATAAATCCTTATTTTACACTAAAGAAAAAACTTGTTAAACAGCCAAAACTCAACTACCTTATTTTAAAGGTTCTTAATGGATTATTAATTTTTTCTCATTAGTAGTTTTTCCAAAATTACAAAATTATGTTAAAAGAAAATTAATTTATATGCAGTAAAGGCACATATAACAGCAGTTCAACAATTTCCAGTATGATCTTGAGTATTATTTTGTAGTACTATGTAAAGGAAAATAGTAGTGTCTTTAGAAGAAATTAGGTTTCTGAAATATATTTTAAATAATTAAATCTGAGATGTTAAAAAAAACTACTGAACTACAGTGACATGTATCACACATGCACTTATTTGTATACTATGTTTGTATTTAGATTGTATTTTAACCACTGCTTAAAATTTAGTTTGATACCATAACTGTAAATCAACTTTCAGGAACACTTTCTGAGGGCCAGGTTTTGAAGAAGTTTACACTTTTCACTATTCCCTTTAACAGAAGGTCAAGATTCAAAGCTCTAACTTGGCTTCATTTTATACTCAGTTGACGTTGTGTAAACTAGAACGTTCTCTTAAGGGAGGTTACCTTGTATTGACTTTAGTGGCTTTTTCTACTTCCCTGCAATAAAACAGACCATTTGTGTGAGTTGATGTTGATTGCATATTTTGAAGTCATTTTTGTCTTTAGCCATTGCATTACCAGCCTGTGATTATCTTGTGTAAAAAAAAACAAACAGACAAAAAAACTCTTTGATCTACCCTAACCTTTCTATATGTAAATTTTGGAAAAGTGGTTCCATAGCATGCCCATAAAATGTACTCCTGCATTGACATTTCCAAAGTAATTATAAAAGGATTATAAAGTTTACTAAAGGAATTGCTATATGTTGGTTGATAAAATTTACTTAGGTCACATAAATGTAAATATTTTCCAAGCAACTGTTATAGAGTCAAGGGTTCCCTTCAAAAAAAAAAGACTTTGTTTATAACTTAAATATCTTTCTTTTCTACAGTTAGGAAAAGTAAAGGAGTGTTTTCTGAATATTTTTATTGTGAGATCTTGAATTTTTATTTATGCCATTCTTTAATAATGTATCTTTCCATAGAGTGCTTGCAGATTTTAAGACACAATTCTGCATATTTAGCTTTAATTAATAGTTGCTGTTGAGAATTTAAAACAGTTTTATAGTAGGGGTATGAAATGTGTATTTACAGTAGTATCATAATTTACAGATTCTGTGATATGAGGTCAGGCACATTGGTTTATAATCAAAATCAGTAATTATTTTTGTTGGTGGCTTGTAAAAAAAAAAAAGCGTTTCCTGGTTATAAACCACAAACTCTTTTTCAAGGTTGTCAGTGGTCAGTTGGTAGAAAATGAGTATGATAAGTTAGTTTTCCCTAGGTTCATTCCTATTTGGTCTTACGGTTTGAGAAAAAACAATGGATGAGAACAAACTGGTATGAATATTTTTAACCATTCCACTTGTAAAACTCTATGCCATGTCTAAGAAACAAATATTGGGCTTCAGAGGTGTTTTCCTTTCAATAACTGTTGTATAGCAATTTTCTCATTTAGCTTTTTATAATGGACATTCTGTTTTACTAAATTAGATGGTGTTGAGGTGGGAGGTGGTATAGGTAATTGTAAAATGTTTATTTATACCTAACACGAAGGGTTATTACCTGGTAACCAAAAATGCTGTCTGAATCTATTTTTGTAGTGCCAGGGAGAGTGGGGGATGGGGAGAATGAAACTTGAATCAGTGACCATCTGGCCCAGATTTGGCTGATTTCCTGTGCACTGCCCTTTGTTTCAGCCAGACAATGGATTGTTCCTTTTCCAGATAAGAACTCTGTCGATGACTTTGTGCTGAATCAGCAGGTTTGGTTTGGGATTTCAAGCATAGACTCATACTGAAGGGTTTTCTGTTGTTCTGGCATCACTAGTCTTGTCTTCACATATTATAAAAATATACTTACGGTTGTTTTCAATAGTTTAATAGGGTGGTGGGATTGCAGACAAGTCAAATGAAATAATTGGGAATGTAGCTTTCTGGTTTGATATTGCCTTTCTCAAACATTGAAATTTTCCTTGTCTGTAGTTTCCAAAATTAATATCTCCCTGATTGTGATTTTTTATAAATCTTTATTTGGCTGCTTCTTTATGTCTGAACTTGAATTTTCCACTTGAATTTTTGATGATTTAAATTTAATGTTGTTCTAATCTGGGCTACGCTTTTATGGTGTGGTTATTATGCAAATGTTAAGTTTTCTGTGACATCTGTTGACATATATGTGCAAATTACGTCTTAGGGTGTTAGAGCTATTTTCCTTACTTTAAACACTGCATAATCATCAGGAGACTGTTAAAAAAAAATGGTTATTGACTAGAAGCAGGGACCTTTGTTGCCCAGCATTCTAAGTAAGCCAACTACCAGTTTCAGTAGGTTATCTCAGAAGCAATAGAGATCAGAGTGTGGTTAAGTGTCACTCTTCCAGAGGACAAGAGGACATTTCAAGGCTTCCATCTTGCTGTGTGTCCAAGAAGTATAAAAATAATAGTTTTTAGTTCTGAAATTTTAGAAGGATTATTGGCAAAATTTAAGTCAATCTTTTAGTTCAACTCATCTCTTTATAGCTGAGCTGCCAGCTAGCAGTCCAATATAGAATTTTCTCCAGACAGCTTTTTCTGAAACACTTATAACTTTAAAATTAAACATTGATCAAAATGGACTGTTTTGAGATCTAATCTGTAATTCTTTTGTGTAGATAAAGGAATATTCGTTAGGTAAAATCAAGGGGACTGATCATAAGAAAAAAGCTTCCTAATAGTTCCACCAGGATCTAATTATGTAGCAGATGGGACCACACAGAACAGTGCACTGTCATTTGATGCAATTAATTTTAGGTCTGTATGCACCAAAGGTGAATGACAACAAATGGCACAAAATGTTAGTTTGCATTCATATGAGGCACTGTCTATTCATATATGTTGCTTCCCTTCTCTTTTAGATGTTTTTAATCGACTGCTTGCTCTATTTGATACTAATAGGGTCTCAGAAATGCATGGGTGGTTTGGAATATGTGGATGTTGTGGATGTTAATTGGAATAGCATATTCAGATTTGGAGAATTAGTTAAGTCTAGACTAGGCAGAGTTAAAAAGTGACAATGACAATACCACCAAGGCAAGTTCTACTTTATTTTCCCTCCTGCTTTAATCAGACTAGTTCAGGGAACTAGTTCGAGGTAGAGGGGAAGGTCTTATCCTTTTCCCCCCTCCCCCCTCCTGGTCACCCTTTACCCCCCAACCTCTGACTCTCCTTCAAATCTCACTGAGGAATTATAGTCTCTACAGAGGCTTGGTTGCAGATGCCTGGAAAGTTTACACTGCAGAGAGTTGTTTTGTTTGGCATAGCTAATCAGGAGCCAGGCTGGAATTGCTCATAGCTGTCATTCAGGTTTTGTTTCAAAGTCCAAGGACCTGCTGGGAAAAACAAAAAGCTAATGAAAGCTGACTGTATTTAGGCCTCAAATCTGTGGAATCTGAAATGATGTCCTGACAGTGTATTCTTATTCTTCCACATTCTTGCCGTTACTAAGGTAACAGATTTTTAGAGGCTTTCCATCTTCATTGTCAAGTATTTGCTACACTTATTGTTGTTTTTCAGATTAGAGCAATTCAGATTATCCCCTTTTGAGATGAAGGAAAAGAGAAAATAATGGAAATAAAATGTCTGAATCAATTACCCTGAATGCTAGTAAGATCGGTTTTGTTTTTTTTTTTTTTTTTGACACTTTTAAAATTTTTAGATTCATAGCACATATTAAAGTTTAGGACAAGATCTCAATTTCCCCCAGGTTTATGAGGACTGCATGTGTGAAAATCACATCCCTGTAATATTAAATAGCAAATATTCATGTAATCAATGATGAATACACTTTATGGGAAGCAGATATATAGTGATATATCCTATCTTTAAGATCTTCCTTCTTGAATAACAAACCAAATTATATGAACCACTGATGTACTTCAATTCTGATCTGTAAATGGGAAAATTAAGCAACATGAGAAGATGGACTTTGACGAACATATTTACCAAAAAATTTGTCTTTTCATATTTGTTTTCACAAAAAGATGTTTTGCCTTGGTGGGTTAGCACTCATATATGTGAAAATGCTGTTGTTTTTATAGTCAGGAGACCATTTGGGGCACATATTACCCATGGTTTGATAAGTGACAACGCAAATTATAATTTTTTAGAGACAGGGCGTTCTTTGGATTGACTTTAGATTTGAGAATCCCCAGGGATCCTCCTTAATAGTGCTATAACCTTTATGAATCTTCTTATCAAGATGCTGACTCATTGAAAGATGACACACTTTTTTCAGACTTACATCTTTGTCAGGTACTTTCTCTCCTATGGCAATAACTACAATATTGAAATGATCTAGTTTTGGTACTGCCCAGATCATGTTCCTCATTTGGTATCAACACAACAGAAGCCTGTATTCACGGAGATAAGATCTGGCTTCATTATCTTCTGAGAAATATAAGAGAGTGGGCAGCTGGCTGAATGGAAAAGAATCAGTTAAGAGTCTGGAGAAGTATTCAAAGTGTGTCAGGAGGCCCTCATTTTAATTTCCGTATCTTTGTTCATGCTGGCTTCCCAGCTTGGAATTTTATCTTCTCTCCTCTCTACCTAAATCCTACATTTCTCAAGGTCCAGCTCAGGTCCTTTTTCATTCACTAAGCCCTCTTTAACTTCTGTTGCTGCCCCAAGAGCAGTATCCTTAGCTGATCACAGTATCTAAAGAATTATGTTTAGATACAGTGTCTACATTTTCAGGGGAAGAGTGACCAGGATGGGGGAGATATGGAAGAAAATTACATAAAGGGAGTAGACAATTTGAAAGGGGCAAGTTTAATGCAAGAAGATTTAGAGAGAGACAAGATAGCTGTCTTCAAGGGCTGATATGTGCAGCTGGAATTAGATTTACTCTGATTACCTTTAAAGTAGTGGTTTTTAAATTTTGCTCTGCAGAGTTGCAGGCATTCTTGATGTACCTTGGGCTGCAGAGGGGGTAGAGCAGGGGGCACTAGAGGACATGCTGAGGGCCCCTTGCAGCTCCCAACAGAAGAGTTCTGCTTTTAACTGCTTTATACATTGGGCTTGTGCCTGATACTTCTTTTAAAGGCACATTGCACTGCTTTAAGGTTTTTAAATCATTGCTGTATAGAATAATAAATAGAGCAGAGTTTGTGTTCAACATAGGATAAAATGTTTTAGTTGTAAGAGACTTCAAAAAATTAAATGGAGCATTATGTGAAATGTGAGTTCCATGTTAATCAGAAGCTTAATGGCCCCTGCCAAGGATTTTGGGCGATTTTTGCTCATGGGGAGAGGTTGGTTTGGGTCCCTTCTTCCCTAGATTTCCTTCAGTTCTAAGATTGTGTGGTTGATTTCTTCTTTTATTGTTAATATCAGATGATTTGATATTTAGCTGATCTTAACTGGGGTTTTGGGTAAATCCTACCTCTCCCATTAAATCATAAGTCTCCAGAGTAGGAGCAGTGTCTTCACTGCTTTTGGATTCTTCAGATCCCAGCGTAGATGTAGGGACTCAGTAAATACCTGTTGATACAAGAAATAACTGCAAGAAGCACATGCTTGATTGCCTTATGACCTCTTCCAATCATAAAGTGTGATAAGGGAAGGCATTTGCAAGAATTTTTTTTCCACTATTGCTTTCTGCCTTCCAGGAATAGTAGAAATGACAAAGGAGATTTAAGATAAGCTTTTGTGTGAGTGTGTGTGTGTGTGTGTGTGAGAGAGAGAGAGAGAGAGAGAGAGAGAGAGACCAGGAGGCCAGAATACTACTGTGTCTAAAAAAGTGAACATGACCTCTCCCTTCTCCTTCCCCAGCACCCTGAAGCCTAACAGGTTAAACCTTGAATGTGGAAATCATAACTCTCCAAATTGAGAAATTAAGACACATTAGAAGGGCAAAGTGAGATTTCCAGGTATCCCAAGTACAGATAGGAAAATATGTTATAAGAGGATCACATCATTAGCCTGGACTTTAGGGGTTTTTTGCTTTATGTTTCATTTGTTCTGATGTTGTTGAGAACTAGAATTAAAGGGTATGAATTACAGGAAAACTTTCCAGGATCAGAATCTAGTAATCGTGAAAGAATTGATAGGGGGAAACAGGTGCTTGATGAACTCAGTGTAATCTGAAACAGCCCTTTCACTCATAGGAGGTCTTTTCTATGTCTTCTCTTTGTATTGGGTGGAAAAGGGCAAAGTGTTCTCTCAGCTCCTGGCGCATTGCCTTATGCCTAGAGGACACTTAAGTGCTTATTTAATTGAGCTGAATTTTATTAATGGGACATTTGGAACCAATTACCAGTTCCATTGTTGGTGAAAATATTCATCATTGCTTGAAGTCTCCACCATACCTCTCCAAACTCAGGACCTGAGTTTAGCGACAAGCTTTATGATGTCAGTATCTTACAGTTCAAATAGGGAAATTGGTCACATCTAAAAGCAAACAGGCTTGTGAAAGATCTCTGTCCAAGTTGTTCGTTGTTGACAAATGACAAGGGGAATGCCTGGAGCCAGTAATGATTCCAGCATTAAGGAAGTCTTACTATACCCTCAGGGAGAGGGATACTTTCATTGGGTGAGTAGTTGGAAATCCCCAGTATGTGTGCTGTAATATCTTGAGTACCTGAGTAATGTGCCTTACAGGCAGATGTAAAAATGAGTATACTTTTATCATTTGCCTCAAACACTGCATTCATCTCTATGGGATGTGCACAGTGACTGACACTCATTTAAATCCTAGCATCCTATTTCAGCTGTTGAATTCTGAAAAAGCAATCTAGGATGGTGTTCTGGTGAGTTACCCTTTAAGATGGCAGTATTGTCTCTATTGTTATTAATAAAATGTATTACTTATGTTTAAGGAGTTTGAAATTTAGTGAACTAGTTTGTATCCTATTATACATGCCTCTCCATTTTAAGAGTTTTGACATTGAAATGTAACTATTTGAAACCTCTGTAACAATCCAAGGGAGGAAGTGTATGATATTTTAGCGTGAGGGATAAGTTTTATTTGCTTTGAGGAACTAGTATGCATCTTTGTCTCTGTTGATAAAAGAATGTTGTGATAAAAGATCATCGTGTTTCCCTTTTTATTTAGCCTGGTTTCCTAGGTGCTACATTTGATGCTGAACTATATTTACTGGTTAGCATATTTGATTCCTTCTCTCTTCTGGACCTGAACTTTCTTTTACTTTCTATTACACAGTATATATCTCTTCCTGTAGCCAATGCACATCCAGTTGGGGAAGAGAGAAGTACAAATAAATTCAATTTATTATAACCATTAAACTATTCCCAAAGGGTCAAGACCATGCCCCTCAGCACAATGAGTTCCAAGGTCATAATATGTACCTGAAAATGTTTTTTGAATGAATGAAGCTCAACAAGGGTTTAAAAATGTCAGGGAGACTATTTGAGAGGGAAAACTAGAGATGCTATCTTGAAAGAGGAGACATTTATGTTAGACTGAGAAATGAATAGAGTTTTGACAGGCAGAGATGGGCTGGTGAGTTTTTTAGAGAAGGAAATTGCATGAGCAGAGATGTGGAAACAGAAAACCATGGCCATGTCCTCGTAATGGTGAATGATCCGTTTTGGAGAAGCACAGGGAAGGTGAGTGGAGTGTTGGGAGGGAGCCTAGCCCGCTACTGCTGCTGGAACGGCCATCTTGGCCATTGCTAGCTCTTGTCTTTTATCATCTTGTCTGGAGTGAGGCTCCAGAGTCCACAAGCCCAACAGTTCCCAGGGCAGGAAAGGGCACACAGCCCGTACCCCTCTAGTGTCCTCTCATATCCCGCCCTTGACTCTTAGTCATTTACTCTAATCCTTTACTTAAAACAACTTAGCCGTGATGTTATTTTAACCCTGCTTAAAACCCAAGCAGTCCAAAGGCTGTCGTGCAACCTTAATTATTCTTTAGTTTACTCACCAGGAGGCCCTGAACATAAAGCACATTTGCACCCATAGGAAGCAGACATCCTCTCACAGATAATGGATTATTTCATTACTTGAAGCTGTATGGCTGAAATTTAGACGTAGTTAAAACAAAAGCTTATATTTATTAAGCATTATGTGCCAAGCACTCTACTAAGTACTTATACTCATGATGTCATTTAATCCTTATCACTATCCTTAGTATATGCTATAATCTTTATTTCAGTAATGAGAAAAAAGTAGAAGTTTAGTATCATTTAAGTTCACAGTAGGTGCCAGAGCTGGTATCTGAATCTAGGAAGTCTGACTCCAAAGCCTGAGCTCTCAGCCAATACACTGTACTGATTTAAAGAAACACATCAAGGGGTGCCTGGTGGCACAGTCGGCTAAGCATCTGATTCTTGGTTTCAGCTTAGGTCGTGATCTCGGTCATGAGATCAAGCCCCCCATCAGGCTCCGTGCTCAGCAGAGTCTGCTTAAGACTCTTTTCCCTCTCTCATGCCCCTCCTCCCTGCTCTCTCTCTCTCTCAAATAAATAAATAAATTTTTAAAAAGATAAAGAAGCACATTAAGAAAGTATGAGAGATAAAATGGTGTTCCATGTTCAATAGATGATGACAAAAAAGGGGTAGGGTTAATAGGCTTTTATATTTAAGATTTTTGTGAACTGAGTGGCCATGGACTCCTTAAGGCCTTTGTCATTTCAATACTTAAATTAAAAATCATCTCTGAATGCCTTTAGATAGGGCATACACCCTTCTTTTCATGCATATCCCGTATCAGCCCACAAATTTATGGCATTGGTGAATATGTTACATTAGTTCAGAATGCATTGACTGTATTGGCTCAGAATGCAACTCCAGTCATGCAGGTCCCTGTTTGAGTCAAGGAAGGAGAAGAAGGATGATGCCAACCATGCAGGTCCCTTTTTATTAGGAAAGGAAGACCTTTCCTAGAAATCCCTGCAGGATACTCCCCTTAAATCTCCTGAGCTAGAACTGGACTCCTTGGCCATTCTTCACTGCAGCAAAGATAGAAAGGTAAGGAACATGACTTTCATGGTGAGCTTAAATCAGTCAAAATCCTCCACCTGGAGCTGCATGCATTGGCACCCCAATCAAAATTGGGGTCCTATTAGCAAAGAAGAAGGGGGGATGAGTATTTGAAAAGTGACTAAAAGAGAGTATTCGTCATCCTGATGTTCTTTAAAATTCTGATTGACTACATACTACCCTCACCCTACACCACCCTCACAGTGGAATGATTCATCAGGATAAGCGAACTGCTAGAACAAAATCCTCAAAATTTCAATGGTGTAATTAGTTACTTGTTCACATTGCAGCCCAACATGGTGAGTTGCTTCTCCTTGCAGTTGTTTAGGGATCTAGGATCCTTTCATCTTCTGTTGCCATCTTTGAATTCCAGCCCCCAGGTCCCCCTGGAAGGAGGAGAGTATAGGGAAGGCACACAACGCTTAACTGTCTAGCCATCACATTGGACACATTGCATTGTGAGAACCAGGAAATGCTGTTTGGCTGTGTCTCTAGGGAGAGGTAGTGGGTTTGGTGAGCATCTTGTCAGCTTCCACCACACTATGGTTGAGGGAAATTTAGTTGTCTTGAAGACAGTTGACAAATGGATAAAGGGATTCTTTACAAATGTGAAAAGCGAGTTTCACAAGAAGTTATAAATAAATGAGACTTACTATCTCTTGTTATTTCTTAAAGATATTTCACCTAATACTTCTTTTTATAGACAGTTAAAATATGGATAGTAAAGTTTCAAGTATATTTCCAAAAAGCCTTCCCTGACCTCTCCAGGTGATAAGCAGACTGCTGTATTTACTTCTGTATGTGCTGCTCCTTGGCTGTAATAAGTGGTTGGCATGAATCTCACTTGGCTGTAAACTCTCAGAGGGCACAGACCATGTACAATGCATCTTTCAATCACCAGGGCTTAATGCCTACAAGATAACTAATGATCTTGTGGGATTGAATGACTGATTAAATGGATAAATGCATAAATGAATGTATTGAAAATAGTACAACTTCAATTCAGACTAAAAGGAGAAAAGGCTAGTTTTGAATTCATAAAAATTTTGATTTATAGAATTTTCATAAAAATATGTTTTTATCTGCAGCATAAATGATAATTTGACTAGTTGCTCACAAATAATTAATATATATAGTAATAGCATCTAGTTGTATACAAATGATTATGAGGCAAAAATCTTAAAATTTTTTCAAATATAACACTGTATGTTAACTAACTGGAGTTAAAATAAAAACTTAAAATTTTTTTCATAAATAGATTAAGCATACAGTTAAATCTGAGTGGCCCTAAATTTCACATATGTGGAGAATAGGTTAGTGAGATTTTTATTTCACTAGTGATATTTATATATTTGCTATTTTAATTTTTTATTCATTAACAACCAATATTCAGTGAGTTCCTACTCAAAAAAAGGCACTTATACACAGGCACTTATAATTATATAATTGTATGATTTTATAATTGGGATGAAGGCTACAAAGGCAAAGAGTAACAAGAGTGCATAATTTATACTGGAGATGTAAGGAAGTTTTTAAGGACATACTGTCTGTGTTGAGATGAAAAGGAAAAGCGAGATAAAGGTAGAGAAGAGTTGCGGTAAGAGCATTTCACAGTGTGTGAAGGGGTTGAGGAAGGGTGCTTGACATGTGGGAAGAGCTGAGAAGGAAGGTCAGGGCCATCTGGACTGGGGAGAGGTGCAGAGGTAGGAAAGGGACAGGCTTCTGGACCTTACAGCCCATGTTAAGGCTTTAGACCTTGCTTTAATCCATTAGCTCATGTGATTCAAGAAAGAAAAAGAGAAAGTATGGTTTAAGATGGCATCATATAATAAACCTTTCAGCAAGAAAACATTTTGGGATAAAATATATAAATACAATAAATACAATATTTATTTTTAAATTAAAAAAATACCACACTTATGGGGTGCCTGGGTGGTGCAATTGGTTAAGCTCAGACTCTTGGTTTCAGCTCACTTCGTGATCTCAGGGTTGTGAGATTGAGCCCTGCCTGGGGCTCCCCACTCAGCATGGAGTCTGCTTGGATGTCTCTCTTCCTCTCCCTCTGCCCCTCCCCACCTCAAAGAAATAAATAAATCTTTAAAAAAAAATACCACACTTGGAACAATGGTGAAAAAAATTTAAAACTGTTGGTTATGCCTCATGAAGGAAGGATAGAAACTAAGATCGACAGGAAGGTGATGGGAGATGGATTTAAATACATGGAGGGCGGGAATGGAGTTCTAGCTCAATCTCACTTTTTAAAAAATATTTTATTTATTTATTTGTGTGGGGGGGGATGGGGAGAGGGACAAGCAGACTCTGCGCTGCAGAGCTCAATGTAGGGCTCGATCCCATGACCCCGAGATCATGCTGAGGTGAAATCAAAAATCAGAGGCTTCGGGGCGCCTGGGTGGCTCAGTCGTTAAGCATCTGTCTTCAGCTCAGGTCATGATCCCAGGGGTCCTGGGATCGAGCCCCGCATCAGGGTCCCTGCTCAGTGGGAAGCCTGCTTCTCCCTCTCCCACTTACCCTGCTTGTGTTCCCTCTCTCGCTGTCTCTCTGTCAAATAAATAAATAAAATCTTAAAAAAAAAAAAAAGAGTCAGAGGCTTAACCAACTGACCCACCCAGGTGCCCCTCAATCTCACTTTTAAATCAGAATAATTTCCAGATGACTTAAAGATATCAAAATAATGATAGCTAACATTTATTTAGCTTGTACTATGTGTCAAGCCCTGATTTAAGCACTTTTTATTATATTGTACACATTTTACTCATTCCATCCTTAGAGCAGCCCTATAAATTAGGAGCTATTTTTCCCACCAATTTTAAGGTGGTGGACACTTTGCTACAGGCACTATAAACCTTGGCATTCTGGCTCCAGAGCTTGTGTTCTTTTTTTTTTTTTTAAAGATTTTATTTATTTGAGAGAGAGCGAGAGCATGAGCAGGGAAAGGGGCAGAGGGAGAGGGAGAAGCAGACTCCCTGCTGAGCAGGGAGCCCAACTCCGGGCTCAATCTCAAGACCCTGGGATCATGACCTGAGCTGAAGGCAGACGCTTAACTGACTGAGCCACCCAGGTGCCCCCAGAGTTTGTGTTCTTATCTATCACACACATATTCTCTTTAAAAGTTCTAAGAAAAAACAAAGGTAAATGTTTATATGATATTAATATAGGGAAGATCATTCTAAACATGATTATCAAGCCAAAAACAAAGAAAAAAAATGGATAGATTTGACTACGTGAATATATTAATTTAAACTTTTACATTTCCCCTAAATATCCAAAACAAAAAAAATATAAACAAGAAGAAAAAATATTGGCAGCATATATAATAGAGTGTTAATATTCTTTGTATATAAAGCATTCTTATAATCAATGAAAAAGAACAAATCCACTAAAAGAAAATAGTATAGAGGTCAACAAACTGGTCCTGGGCTAAAGCCAGTCCACCATGTGTATTGAAAATGAAATCTTATTGGAGTACAGCCATGTTCATTTGTTTGCATATTGTCTATGACTGCTTTTGAGCTACAACTCTGAATCGAGTAATTGTGACATCAAAGCTTGCAGTGTTTACTATCTGATCCTTTACAGAAAAAGTTCCCTGACTTCTGATGTGGAGAAATATCCACTTCTGGTGGTCTTGAAACCAATAGAGAGTCTTTTTCCTTTGGAAGGCTTTGGATGGTCGAAGAATGGAGTAGTTGGTCTCTTAAGGTCCCTCCCCCACCTCCATTCAGTTTCATCTTGAACTCATCTTGGGTTGAATTATTACACATGAACGCCTGTGGACATCTGTTTTTTCTTATGTATTTTTTTCCATTGGATGTGTGCTCCTACCTTTCTACTCTTTCTCTACAGCACCAGCTCTTCCATGGTAAACAAACCATAGAGTTCTCGGTGTTTTCAAGACATATTCTCTGGCTTTCATCGATACTTGACTCTCCAACCATCCACTTTTCTCTGCTCTTACATCCAGGTTGTTGACTTTTGCTGGAGAAATTCACACAGCTAGGGCAATTGATAACAACTACATTTATAGTCTCTCATCTCTGCTAGGAATTCTGTCCTGAAATCCTACATGATCCCAAATCAGCTCTTCCCCAATTACATCTAACAGCTGGCCTGCCTAAACTGTCTTCTCTTACTTCAGCACTCCTGTTCCTTTTCCAGCTCTCTGAAAATGAACTTGCCTTTTACTTCACAGATGAAAATGAGGTCTTCCTGCAGTAAATACTGGGTCCCAACTTCTTCTGATTCCTCAGAGTGAAGAGGCCATCTATGACACTTCCTTCCTACTTTATCTTCAATATTTTGCCTCTAAACTCTTTTCTTTCCTATAGCTTATAAATTAATCTCTATGCTTTCTACAAAAAAGTGAAAGAAGGAAGGAAGGGAAGGAAGCAGAAAGGAAGAGAAAAAGAAGAGATTAAGAGAGAAAGAGAAAGATAAGATAAAGACAAAGAGAGGGGAGTTGGAAGGAGGGGGAAAGAAGGAAAGAAAGAAAAGGCAGAAAGGAAGCTTTTTGATATTTTTTGGGGTCTCACACTCCTCATCAATTGTCCTTGCACATCTCTCTTTCCCTTCACAGCCCAGCTTTTGAACACATGCTCTGTACTTGTTACTGTTTTCCTCACATAGTGTCATATGATTTAGTCTCCTGTGAGGCTTATGAAGGTGCCCCAGCCAAGGTTTTCCCTTCCATTCCTGTCCTGTTGGACTAACTTGAACTCATGATACAGTTGACTGACTGTTCATTCATTCATTCATTCATTCATTCTTCTTCTTCTTTTAGAAACTGGGGGATTGGGGGGAGTGGAAGGGCAGAGGGAGTGAGAGAATCTCAAGCAGACTCCCCACTAAGTGAGGAGCCCCACGTGGGGCTCGATCTCACAATCCTGAGATCATGACCTGAACTGAAATCAAGAGTTGGATGCTTAACCCACTGAGCCAACCAGGTACCCCTTAATTCATTCTTAAAAGCTGCTTTACTTTCTTGGTTGACACTACTCTCTTTTGGCTTCTCTCTTTTTCCTCAAGTGCTATACATGCTGCTACTCATTTTCCCACCTCTTAAATAGCATTACATCCTTAGTCTTCCATTATATATTTTTCCTAGGCAATCTCATTATCTCTATGCTAAAGACTCACAAACATCTATCCCCAGCCTAGACCTTTTTGCAGAGTTTTCTATCAGGTGCCTACTTGGGTATCCACCTGCCTAGATGTCCTAATGTCATCTCAAACTGAACATAGCAAAATCCAGCTCCCCATGACCCCCTGTCATGCCATGCCATACTGTACCCTGTCATAACTACATGAACCACTGTACCATAGTACGCTGTGACTTGTCTGTCTGCCCAATTCCACTTGGAGCTTCTTCTTTTTTTTTTTTTTTTAAGATTTTATTTATTTATTTGAGAGAGAATGAGAGACAGCACGAGAGGGAAGAGGGCAGAGGGAGAAGCAGACCCCCTGCTGAGCAGGGAGCCCGATGTGGGACTCGATCCCGGGACTCCAGAATCATGACCTGAGCTGAAGGCAGTCGCTTAACCAACTGAGCCACCCAGGCGCCCCACCACTTGGAGCTTCTTAAGAGCAGGGACGACATGTTTCATCTCTGTATCTTCAATGTTCAGTACATTGAAATTGTTGACTCAATGTGTGAGAGAATGGAAGTAATGAAGATAAGTGAAAGCAAGAAAGGATGGAACTTATTTTGGATTCAAATGTTCCCAGCAGAAATCATAAATAATCAGTAGATTGTCTTCTGAAATGAACCGAGTCTGGGAAGTTGGCTGGATGATGAAGTACCAAAAAACATTCTTCTTACTTTAGAGCCTATCAATAAAACACAACAAAAACTCATGAGCCTGTTGAAACTGACAAAGTAGCTGTGACAGATGACTTTTTATTTAGTATTTAAGCCATTTAGGCTCGTAGATTGTAGGATACTAAAGCTACAACACCATTCTCCTCAAAATATGAAGTCTAGAATAAACATTGGAAATTTTACAGTTAGCACTGAGCAATTTCATTTAGTACCTGAATTTTTGGTACTCGGTGGCACTGAGAACACTTAGTATAAAATGTTCTGGGTGTAAAGTGTTCTGATATCAAGTCTTCTTAGAGTGTTTAAGTCAGAATAGTAATTCTTGAGCAGTTTGTTACACCAATTACAAAAATATACAAGAGAGAAAACACCAGTCACATTGTATTAAAGTAGAGAAATTATGTCCTCAGAGTCCAGATTTGAATTAATAAAGTGGCAATCAGATGTCATAAGGAAAAGATATGTATGCCACGCTTAGACCAGAAACTGATCAATTATACAGTTTAAAACTCAGATTATCTTAATGCTAATAGTAATGTTTTATTTTTAAAAAATTCAAGACTTTTAGAATTTTAAAATTAATGAACATGGGTTATAGTCACATTAGAATAGTGATACTTCCTATACAACTGAACACATGTCCTATAAAGTAATTTTATGTATCAAAATATTTGTCAGAAAATGCTTTTTGACAAATATTTTATTATAAAAATCATTCAAGGTTTAAATCTTCATTGGTGAAAAAGTATCATTAATATATTACCAAATCCAATGTTTAAAGTAGTACTAACAGCACAGTTTACCTCATCACTTCAAACACTTCCTTGTTTAAATAAAATCTAACATTTCAGAAAATTTGGGAAGTAGAGAAAAAGGAAATATATAATTCTACTAACTTCACAGAGCTTTTTGCAGAAATATTTTTTCATAATTTTAATTATATATATAACTTTGTATTCTGCTTTTAAAATTAGTATTTCTCTCATGAATATTTTTCTGCAATGTTACTAAATAATTATGATTATAATTTTTTAAAGCAGTCTGATACTATCTATTGCTACACTGTAACTTATTGAACAATTTACTCATTGGATAATTTAGATGAGATACAATTTTTTACTTGATGCTTACAGACCCTCCCCACCCTACTTTGTACTTTTTTCTTATGGTAGATTTCTAAAAGTAAAATTTCTAAGTTGAAAGTTATACTTTTAGAGACATAGTAGCATAATGATCTCCCAATGGGTTCTTTCAATTTATAGTAACCCCTGTAATGTAAGAATAGCAATTTCATTGCTAATTTAACAGCATTTTAAAAAGAGTCTTTATTGGTTATTGTTATGTTTTAGATAATAGACCACTTTTAGAATAGTTTTAGGTTTACAGAAAAATGGAGCAGAAAGTACAAAGGGGGGGGGCACCTGGGTGGCTCAGTTGGTTAAGCGCCTGCCTTCGGCTCAGGTCATGATTCCAGAGTCCTGGGATCGAGCCCCATGTCTGGCTCTCTCTCTCTGTCAAATAAATAAATAAAATCTTAAAAAAAAAGTACAGAGGGTTCACAGATAACTCTCTGTACTCTTTCCCATAGTTTCCCCTATTATTTTTTTTAAAGATTTTATTTATTTATTTGACAGACAGAGACACAGCGAGAAAGAGAACACAAGCAGGGGGAGTGGGAGAGGGAGAAGCAGGCTTCCTGCGGAGCAGGGAACCCGATGCGGGGCTCAATCCCAGGACCCTGAGGTCATGACCTGGGCCGAAGGCAGATGCTTAATGACTGAGCCACCCAGGTGCCCTAGTTTCCCATATTATTAACATCTTTCATTAGTGTAGTACATATGTTACAATTGAATAAATATTGATATTTTATTATTAACTAAAGTTCATAGTTTACATTATGATTCATTGTGTCTTACAGTTCTTTGGATTTTAACAAATGCATGATGTCATGTATCTACCATTACCATATTGTACAAAATGTTTGGCTGCCCTAAAAATCTCCACTTATTCATCCTTCCTTCCCACAAGCCATTGGCGACCACCGATCTTTTTACTGTCTCTGTAGTTTTGCCTTTTCCCGAATGTTGGATAGTTGGAATCATATGTTAGGTAGTCTTTTCAAATTGACTTCTTTCATTTAGCAATATACATTCTTTATGTTTCCTCCATGTCTTAATAACTTGTGTATTTAATTTTAGCCATATTAATGGATGTGAAGTATCTCATTGTGGTTTTTATTTCCATTGCCCTAATGGCTAATGATGTTGAGCATCTTGTGTGTCTTATTTTTTCATTGAATAATATTCCATTGTATGGATGTGCCACAGCTTATCCATTCAGCTTTTGAAGAATATCTTGGCTGCTGTTAGTTTTGGCAATTATGAATAAAGCTGCTATAATCATTTGTGCAGGTTTTTTTGTGTGGACATAAATTTTCAACTTGGGTTAAGTTTTTGTATCTACCTGTTATTGTTTTATGCATGTATTCTCTTTTACGCCTGAATATATTTATAAGTGTTTAATCACTTTTTTCTCCCTGTGGAGTCTCAATTTCCCCAAGTTGCTTTTTGTTTGTTTATTTTGATCCCTGTATTCTATGTTTGAGATGTTCTGCAGCTGTTTGGTGTTCCTGGCTGTGTGCTCTTGTTTAAGAGCAGTACCTCCTAAAGTTGATAAGAAGCTGTGATCTCATGGTGAATCTTGCTACCTGTGGGCCATTTCACTAAGAAAAGCTCACTGTTATATGTTAAGTCTTTCCTCTTTGACTGGTTAGATTCTCCAGAGTGAAATCTTCTGACCTCCTACCTTGATGGTATAGGACTGGTTACCATCTTTCTGGAAGCTGAGTTGGAGAAGAAGTCTGGAGGTGGGTAGACTCTGCTTTCAGTATATAAAATGTTCACCTAATCTCTCTGTTTGCATAATGGTACCCCCCACTTTCAACTGTGCTTGTCTAGCTTTCTGCAGAATCAGGGAGATATAGTTGCCTACTTGGACTTGGGGAAAGGATCTGGGGATTTATCTGATTCTTAAAAGAGAATTCCAGTTAATCCTCCTGTTTCTAGCCTCACCTTTATCCTCATACCTGAACCCTAACGTGGCAGTGCCTTTGCGAGAGATATGTGGCTTACTGGGTAAACTGATTGTTTCTAAGCTTAACTTGAGATTCAACTTTCTCAATGCTGTGAGGTCATCTGCTTATCTATCTGCTTAAAAATTTTGTTGCCGATCTTTCCTTCTGTTCTCTCTTGTCCTTACAAATTCATGCCTTTTAAAAAAACCCTGTACTATACTTTTAGTTGGGTTTTGGTAGGAAGTGAAAATAAATGCACTCTCACAATCAACCATAGTTATGTGAAATTCTTATACATCCTTCTTAAAACAGGAATAAAAACCCAAACCCTTCTCTATAGGCAGTAGATGCTAATTGGTTAAAATTTTCAGAAAAAAAAATTTTTTTTGAAGTTAATTAATACGATCTGTAAATGGACCACTGCATAAAATTTTGATTCATGTTCATTCTGACTTTTTTGTGTGAATACATAAACATCTGATTTATTTTTATTATTTTTTCACTTGTGTAAAAAATGCAGTTGTATCTATAGAGCTAGCAGATCAGTGGGGAAGGGAGGGGAGTTGGGAGTGGAGATTGTCTGCAAACAGATATGAGGGAACTTTGGGGGGTAATGGAGATGTCCCAAACCTGGATTGTAGTGATGGTTGCTTAGCTCTACATATTTACTAAGAACTATTGGTGGGTATATTTTATGGTATATAAATTATAACAATAAATTTGCTTTAAAAATTCCACAGTGACCAGCAAAAACAAAAACAAAAACATGATTTTATCACATGATTTTATCTTTGTTGACTTAAAAATGTATTATGGACACCTTTCATATCAACAAATTTATACCTATTAAATAAAATCATAAGTATATAATTAACAAAATGTATTTCTCCCAGCTCTTTTCCCTTCACCTTGCAAAATATCATAGAAGATCCACTTTCATAATACATTTTATGTGTGCTTTTTTTACATTCTTGTTCATAGATTTATATATTGATGCATAGTTGTAATTATTACATACAGTTTAGCACTGTAATTATAAAACAGTATTCTAACCATTTTTCCCTATACTACATAATACTTTATAGGGTACATGTGTCATGCACTAATTACCCTATCCCTGTGTTTGAGCACTTACGCTGTTTCAGGATTTCTGTTATTAAAAATAATGATGTAATAATGGTAACTTTATGCATATAGTTTTTTCTTTCCTTTTTTTTTTTTTTTTTTTTTTTTTTTTTTTGATTCTTTACTAGGGATAAAGTCCCAGGAAGCCTGTACTGCTCTTGAACTAAAACACAAGTAACTTCAGAATGAAACAAAAAATTAGCTTCTATGTAATTCCCTTTAGATGTATCGGAAGATTCCTTGTATGGAGAACCTATCATTTGTTACTGTTACCTTTTAAGTTGTTCTATATTATGGCCTTTGATGTTTTGCTGAACATGTATTTTTTTAAAATCAGATATACTTATTTGAAGTGAAGACAGGCAGGAATTTTGTAAAAAAACCTGATATTGTTTTCTGCAGTGGAAAGGCATCAGCAACCTCAGAGTGTTTTCATCCTACTTAAACTTTATAATTGGAGAACTTTACAGTACAAACTTTACAGAACCTACCTTGAGTTGGGTGACCTCAGATTTACTAATGCCTATTCATCTTAAATAATTGTCTGTATTGGGATATCTCATCACTGATTTGCAGCTGTGCTTTACTGGGATACATGCTGAGAAGCCTTCTTTTAAATCAAAATGTTAGTTAAAAATTTTTAAATTAACATTAATGGATTATTAATTATTAATGGCCCCACAGGGCCAAGTGAGAAAGTGACTAGGCATTCTGGAGAAGGCTCCAGGAGTTCTCAAATCCAGGAAATACAGTTTACCCATACTCAAGTCAATGGGGGCAGGCAGTCTAGGGATTTTGTTCTTCTGAAATAACCAACCACCCACAGACTGAATTAACTGGCTTTAGGACACTGTGCTCAATGTGTTTAGATGGTAGAATTTCGGGAAGCCCAAGGTCAAGTTAGTTCCTAAGGAACAATGCATGCTTTTTATAACCTTCCCTGCACTTCCCTCTGTGCTATAACCAGGGCATGACAGCTGAGACCTTGTCACCAACACTTTGAAAGATAATTTAAAAAGATTATCCAAAGGTTGAAGCTAGCCCCCTCCTTGGCAAATACTCCCCCTTCTCTCCCCTCTTCAGTCCCTGGGTGGGTAGCAAAACCCAACATCAGGGGCAGAGGGCATTCCATTTCCTACCCCTTTGTGTGTGTGATGCCTATCAGTCCCTCATCCCCGCTACCCCATTTTACTCCCTAGTTGATTCAAGGGCCTGTTTTTTTTTAAAAAAAAAAAACAGCTTTATTGAGGTATAATTTACATACCATGAAATTTATTCATTCAAAATGTACAATCCCAGGGACGCCTGGGTGGCTCAGTCAGTTAAGCGTGGCTCAGGCCATGATCCTGGGGTCCTGGGATCAAGTCCCGCATGGGGCTCCCTGCTCAGTGGGGAGCCTGCTTTTCCCTCTGCCTGCCGCTCCCCCTGCTTGTGTGCACGTGCTCTCTCTCTCTGACAAATAAATAAAATCTTTTAAAAAATGTACAATCCCATGGTTTTTAGTATTTCACAGTTGTGCAACTATCACCATGATTAATTTTAGAACATTTTTATCACCCCAAAAAAGAAACCCATATTCATTATCAATTAGCTGCATTCCACCCCCCAAATCTCCTAGGCCCTAGGTAATCACTAATCTATTTTCTATCACTATAGATTTGCCTAGTCTAGACATTTCAGATAAATGGAATCATATATGTGATGTTTTGTGACTGGCTTCTTTCACTGAATGTAGTAGTGTTTTCAAGGTTCAGCCATGTTGTAGCATGCATTGGTACTTCATTTTTTTAATTGCCAAATATTATTATTTTGTATGAATATACCACATTTTCTTTATCCATTCATCAGTTGATGGGAATTTTGAGTTGTTTCCTCTTTTTAGCTATTATAAATAATACTTAATGCTGCTACATACATTTGTGTACAGATTTTGTGTTAATGTGTTTCATTTTTCTTGGTGTATACCTAAGACTCGATTTGCTGGGTCATATGGTAACTCTGTGTTTAACATTTTATGGAACTGCCAAACTATTTTCCACAGTGGCTGTACAATTTTAAGTTTCCACCAACAATGTATGAAGGTTGCAATTTTCCAACATTTGTTATTGTCTGTCTTTTTAATTTTAGCCATATTAATGGATGTGAAGTATCTCATTGTGGTTTTTATTTCCATTGCCCTAATGGCTAATGATGTTGAGCATCTTGTGTGTCTTTCTTGGAGAAGTATCTGTTCAAATCTTTCCCCATTTTTTGATTGGGCTATTTGTCTTTTTATTGTTGAATTGTAAGAATTCTTTACATATTCTGAATATAAGGCATACATACATGAATATAAGGCATACATACATAACACATACATGATTTACAAATGTCTTCTCCCTTTCTGTGGGCTGTCTTTTCATTTTCTTGTTGGTGTCCTTGCAAGCATAAAGGTTTTTAATTTTGATGATTTCAAGTTTATCTGTTCATTATTTTGTTGCTTGTGCTTTTAGTTTCATGACTTAGAAAGCATTGCCTAATCCGAGTCACAGAGATTTACACCTATGTTTGCTTCTAAGAGTTTTATAGTCTCAGTTTTTACATTTAGGTCTATGATCCATTTTGAGTCAATTTTTATGTGTAGTATAATGTAGGGGTTCAGCTTCATTCTTTATATGTGGATATGTAGTTGTTTTGGCACCATGTGTTGAAAAGACTCTTCTTTCTCAGTTGAATTACCTAGATATCATTATCAAAAATCGATTGACCATAAAGATAAGTTTTTTTTCCTGAACCCTCAGTTGTATTAATTGATTGATTTATATGTCTACATTTATGCCATGATTACTGTAGCTTTGGATTACGTTTTGGAATTGGAAGTACAAGTCTTCTAATTTTGTTCTTTTTAAAGATTGTTTTGGCTATTTTTGGTCCCTTGAATGTCTATGTTAATTTTAGGATCAGTGTGTTACTTTCTGCTGAAAAGCCAGCTGGGGTTTTCATAGGGATTGCATTGAATTTGGAGATCTCAAGGCCTATTTTGTGTGGTTGCTTTGAGCACCCAAATGGTACCTTATGACTCTGCTTTCCTTGTTCTTCTCCCAGAAGACAGCATTATTATTTCCCTTAGTCCTGAAGAAAAGCCTCTTTAAGCCATCCATTCATATAAATATTAGTGATTAAATGTGATTAAATTTTTTTTCTGCCTCAGTTTATTCTTATGTGAAATGAGGTTAATAAGTGTACTTATGTCCTAAGAATGTTGTGAACATTAAAAGGGAGAATCCATCTGAAGCACACAGCAAGCATTCAATAAATGTTATCTACAGTAATAACAATTATGCTCCTAGGCATTTTTGCATCGGGATTGATTCTTGACATCCTTCATGCATTGATCTCATCTCCCACTACTCTCTCGGGTATGATCTGCAGTTCAGGAAAAGTGGGTTTTCCATCTGATGATGTGGATCTGTCTGATTCTCAAAAAGCCAGTGTTCTTCCAATTACATTGACAGATGTTTGATAGATTAAAACATAGAAAAATAAGAGGAATGTTTGCAATATGTAGGGAAAAAGACATTTTCTATAAAAAACTTTAATGGAAAAAGTATAATTTCTAGGCTCTAAGATGAAGAAACAGCTGATGGATTTTTTTTTTTTTTAATTCTTAAGAAATTCAGTAGATATTCATTCTTGGTAGACCAGGATGCCCATGACTTGGAACCTGTTAGGAGCTAACAGATACAGGAAAACCTGGGAAGTCTGCTGAGATGAAGTGTCAGGTACAGGAGATTATGTGTGTAGGTTTATTTTGTTGTAACCTGTATGTCCACATGTTCTCCAGCTTGCAGGGAGAGTTCCCTCCCTTTAATACCCAATTAAGTCTTTGGCCCAGTCCGGGCACTCCCCAAGAATCTGATAATCTTAGGTGATACTTACATACTGACATGTTCTCTTCTGGCTTGTCACCTCTCACTCTATATAATCTATAGCTCTGGGCTTCTGTACCTCTGATCAACCTAAAGAAGTTGATGTTAATATTTTATAACTAAGGAACCTTGTTAATATTATAGATGTAAACTGAAAATTGCTTTGAGTGGACTCTCCTTTTCCTGACATTGGAAATCTGATTTCTTACATTCACTTTTTGAGTTAACAACCACAAAATACAATATAACCCAGTGGTGAGTGAATGCATGTCATTAGCAGTTTACAACTTTTATCAATGATGTAATAGTTTTTAGTACTATTGCCACAGACTTTGACAAGGATATTCATAGGCAATAAACTAATGAGTTGTGTTTGTGTCTGTGCGTGTGTTTTTTTTTGTTTGTTTGTTTGTTTTTTTATCTTTTATTTATTTTTTATTTTTTTTATTCTTATGTTAATCCCCATACATTACATCATTAGTTTTAGATGAAGTGTTCCATGATTCATTGTTTGTGCACAACACCCAGTGATCCATGCAGAATGTGCCCTCCTCAATACCCACCACCAGGCTAACCCATCCTCCCACCCCACTCCCCTCTAGAACCCTGTTTGTTTTTCAGAGTCCATCGTCTCTCATGGTTCGTCTACCCCTCCGATTTCCCCCGCTTCATTCTTCCCCTCCCGCTACCTTCTTCTTCTTCTTCTTCTTTTTTTTTTTTTCTTAACATATATTGCATTATTTGTTTCAGAGGTACAG